>NC_081574.1:10069324-10167796 GCF_022355385.1 Mustela nigripes | reverse complement strand
TGTCCTTGATGGGGAGCGCAATCCAGGCTGAGAGCTACAAATGCGAAGGCCAGCGGCAATGCCTCTGCCTTATTACCACTTCAATAGCCTACTCAGCAGGAATTAACAAGTAGTTTGAACTGAGTCTTTTCCCCCTTGGCCACAACACCCAGTCTTCTCTTTTTGAATCCTTGACTTTCTCACTGTAAATTTCATTACATGAAAGGGATGTGCCAAGTGATATCCTTGATGGTCTAACTGCTCCATCTTGTGATAAATCAATAGTGGATGCGGCTTTGGGGCAATCTCTAATTTAATATATGAAAACGCACATTTACGTAATGCTGTGGAGCAGGATAGCTGCCCGCACAAGGCTCTCTTGGAACCCAATCCCAGATTTCTCTCAGGAACACAAAAGACCTTAAAACACGCACCAATACATATGCAACCTGAGTGGCTTTCTTGAAAAGACCTACCTTGGCAAGCAGTGCAGAAGACATCCATTGCTGATTTTGCTGTGTGTCTTTCCTTTTTGTGACTTAACAAATATGCCCACGATAATTCTTAGCTAGTATGATTTTTCCATTTGTTTAAATATTTTATTGTAACCATATTTAAAATCATTTTTCAAATGTTCACTGTGGAAGGACTGGTAGTTTATTACCTATGTTGGAATCTTGACTATTAATTAATGTTATGTTTTATAATAATAATAATGGAACTTGAAATTGCCTACCTGGCTAGCATAGTGGTTAATGTCCAGACTCTGGATTCACACTTCTTGGTTCCAAGTCTTTGTTTAGCCATATTTTGGTTATACAATCCCGGATATGTTATTAAACTTTGCTGTACTCAACTTCTTTATCTGGGAAGTGAGAATAATAAAAGACCTAATTCATGGGTCATATATAACTTATCATGTATGATGCTAGGCAAACTGGAAGGGCTCAGTAGATATTCACCAATTCTTAATACAGCAATTTTACAACCAGATAAGAGCCTCATATAACTGCATAGTCAGAACTACGTGTTTTCAAACTGTTTTGTTTCTCAGTTCAATACTTTTGCTTTATGTTTTGCTTTTATGAAACTACCTTCCCCGTTCTCTTGGTAGCCCGGAAAATACTCTTTCAATGACTCAAACCAAATACCTTATTCTGAGATGCGTCTGGGGACCCTCATTCAGATAAACTTGGCATCCCTCCTTGATGGCCTGTCATTCTCCGCATGTCTCCCTGTCATAGAACATAGTATATTCTCTTTCACTGATGTATTTATTCTCCTTTTTTCCCTGACCAGTTCTATGGTAAGCTCCTTGACTGATCACTTTCTCCATCCAAGAAACTAAGGTAGTTAGAATGAAATACAATGCAGCGTGAAGGACGGGATATTAACTCATCTTTAATAACTCTGTAACTTTAGCCAGATCACTTAAACTTCTTTTAGTTTCCCGTTTTAAAACGGGACAAATGAATTGCAGCACTGTTCTACATAGAAAAGTAGATACTCACCACGTATTTTCATCTCCAAAGTAGATTAGCATAGTGGGTCTTCCTTGTGTTTTCTTTTAGTAACTAAGTATCTTACTTCAAGAACCCCCCTTAGATACTCAACAAACTAAATTCATGGTGGAAATAATTCAAACACAGATTCCTTGTATAAGTAGGGCAAACAAATAGGAATTAATGTCTACAACACAGCATCAACTAAATCAACTTAATACCGAGAGCATATAAAACAGTATGTGGGGCATTATAGCTAGTATGTGCTGATGGACATTATTATTGTATCGCTTAGAGGGTGTGTGTCACACTCACTGACACATACATAGACACGCATATGCAGGTTCCTACTAAATTCATGTTTGCAGGGGCACCTGCTTGGCTCAGTTGGTTAAGCATCTGCCTTCAGCTCAGGTCCTGGGATGGAGCCCCACACCAGGCTCAGCAGGGAGTCTGCTTCTCCCTCGCCCTCTGCTGTTCCCCCTGCTTGTGCTGCACACACTCTCTCTCTGTCAAATGAATAAATAAAATCTTTAAAATAAATAAACAAACAAACAAATAAATAACTTAAATAATTCATGTCTGTAGCTCCAGAGTAGGGTAATGTTCAGTATGGAGAATTTAAGGACAGATTTCTCCACCCCACATCATTTCCAGGGAGCTATGTTGGAATCTTGGCTATTAATTAATGTTATGTTTTATAATAATAATAATAATGGAACTTGAAACTTGCCAGCAGCTCCAGGAGTCTCCGCAGTAAGAGACCAGTGGTGAAGATCACTTAGGAGTCGGAAGTCCTGAAGCAGTGTCTTCTGACTAACTAGCAGGAACGCTTCCCTCTATGTGGACAGAGCCTTACTGCTTATCAGAGGTCTTCACAGATCCTGTTGGGACTTGGTTATGTTTTTTGAGTCTTTTCACAGGACATGCAAGATATTTGTAAAAAAGCAGCCAACAGTTTGCAAAAAGAAGGGGAGGGGGGAGAAAAGAGAACCAGGAAGGGGGGAGACATAAGCAACAACAGCAGTTACAAACTGTTCCAGAACTGGTGAGCAGAGCCCCTCGGGAAGCCAACAGGAAAGCCAGCTACGAAGGGGAAGGATAGAGGAGACCTTTGGCAGGCAAAATACCATCCAGAATATTCTCTGGGACCTGAGTAAACTCTGTTTCCGTAAAACAACTTGATAGATAAAGATCTGATTCTTAGGCAGGTGGATCGTATACAATGCAGATTAACAATCGATATTGAGGAATCCTGTGTGGTTTAGGGAGTATGTCCATACATGTTATCTCATTTTCTATTAATAGTGGTAAAGGTATCAACTTTGGCTCAATAAACCCATTTTACGGATGGAAAAACGAATGTTCAGTTGTTTGAGTTGGCTTGCGGATGGCAGGTGAATATTTTGTTTACCACTTCTGATTTCATAAAATATTCTTTGCAGAGAAAACTTTGAAAAATTCTACTTAATATTTATACACAATATGAGCAGTTCTCAAAATTCATTGAATAGCAGTAATTAACAAATTCTAATAGTTCAGCCAGAAACAGTTCCTAATCTGTGCTCTGAAACCTAGTGAACAATCATGATACAATTGGGTAGACATGGAACAATATACTGCATCTTTATGTATACACATCTTTTCGGGGTTGCACACAATACATTTGGTTCAAATGTGGTTAACCTGAACAATTTGCCAAGTAGAGCAAGAACTGGAATGGGCCAGTGAGTACTAGCAGATCCATTTTTGGATCAAAAGATGTTGATTCTTTTTGCGGTTATTGTCATCCTCTACTACTGCTGATGTGCAAAAATCAAGAGTGGAAAATATTTCCATGTACTCTGGTTGGCAAAAATTAAAAAAAAAGCTATTTCTGATACAATCACCGATTCTATGTTAAACATGTATTGCTTCATTAAATTTGGCAAAGCTTGTTTATTCCCTGATGGGTTTGCAATAAGGAGAGAAATTTAAGTGGATGTGTAGAAGGAGTAAAGCGAAATTAAATATTTGTGTGCTTGGAGTTACAGGTGAAAAGTGCTTAGAGTGTGAAATTATTGTTATTTCAAATTCAGGAACGACTCCAGTCATTAATAAACAAACTATGTATCTACTCACTTTGTTTCCCCCATTGTATCCAATAGTTAGCAGAAGGTGTTTGGAGATACATTCTTAGACCTGAAATATATGTTTTAAAATTTTGAATTATTTTCTTTAGTTTTTATTTCAAACCCATGATTTTAATAAATGTTAAGCTTTGGTGCTCACAGCGCAGAGTTCTAAGGCACTAGACCCAAATTTTCTCTCTACCCCAAAGATTTGGTGCAGAATCCCTCCTTTCCTTCCGTTTTTCCTTCCTTCCTCCTCCCCATCCTCCTCCTCCTCCTCCTCCTCCTCCTTCTTCCTTGATAATTTTGTCTGAGATTGTTCGGTTGGAATAAATACCCGTAGGCTTAGGTAACCTTATGGCATTTTTCTAGCGGTAGACCTTAAGTGGGTTACTCGATCCATCTGGATCTCAATCTCTTCAACTATATATAGGAACGAACACCTATCCATTTCTTAGGTTTATTTTGAGAATCAGATGAGATGATATGTGCCCAAAGACTGCAAAGTCCAGGGCAATTTGTTACTTTAAAATAATATCGGAGCAGAATATCTTATTTCAGGAAAGTGAACAAAGTGCCCTCTGCTAGGATTGGGCAGGAAGATGCAGATACTATGGTTGAAAAGACCTTCTGGTAGTTCCAGTTTCTAGGTATGGATCTGCCCTGATGGTCACCCATCACCTTCAATTAAGAAACCGGTGTGTAAGGAAACCCTAGATCAGAGTGTAGTATTTACTGCGTCTCTCAAAATGTAGGACAGTTTGAATTTAAGAAATGGAAATTTTAAAATACTCTATTTCTGGTCAGTGAACAGAGATTTCTTAAAATTTAAGTTCACTTCATACATTTAAAATGACCCCTTTATCTTCCATAGTCTTTCTTTGTACTTCTGCTTTTCTTTTTTTTTTTTTTTTTAATTTCTTACAGAACTTTCCAAATATTTGATCACTGCATCTCTTTCTTTTCCTGATCCCTTATGTCCAGAGATTCCTTAAAACATATCCCAATGTTTCTAACTCCATGTCTCATAGTGTAATTTAAAAAAAAAAAAAAAAACAAACCCTCATTGTCAGGAGGTCAATTGCAAAGTATTAAAATCCATGAATATACAGAGTAAACTGATAGGAACATACACTTTGAGTTGTTTTTCATGTAGAAATGGTACTTTGGGGGCACCAGGGTGGCTCAGTGGGTTAAAGCCTCTGCCTTCAGCTCAGGTCATGATCTCAGGGTCCTGGGATAGAGCCCCACATCAGGCTCTCTGCTCAGTGGGGAACCTGCTTCCCCCTCTCCCTCTGCCTGCCTCTCGCCTACTTGTGATCTCTCTCTCTGTGAAATAAATAAAATCTTAAAAAAAAAATAAAAATGGTACTTTAGTCTGGGAACACTTGGTTAGCCTCTGTGGTAATCCAAGGATGTGTTTCTCTGATTTCCATCTTGCTTTAGAAACATACATGTCTACAAATGAGGTACATACTATTTTTATACCCCAAATGCCTGGCCCATATCATGTAGAATTTGTGCCACCAGAGATTAGTGTCATCATCAAAAAAAAAAAAAAAAAAAAGCACATATTATCTTCTCTAAATCTCCTTCTACTCTCAACCCAAATACTTTAAAGCTACTCTTCAGACCTCAAGCATTCTTGCGAATTATTCTCTTTATCCCTCTAAATACCCCGTTTCATTTACTAGAAAGCCTCCATTTTTATAGTCCGTATCTTTGGGGATGAACAATGTTAACCAGTTGGTATAGAATACTATTTGATATGCATTTGACATTTATAGTTTTTCCTGGTTCCAGCAAACTGTTACTGCATCCTGGGTTCTGTTCGCTCGCCAGCTGCTTCTCCTGCTTGAAATACTCAGCAGTTGAGGAGGGAATGTTCACATCCAACCTCTGGTGGATTGCAGCTGTGATCTGTGAGCTCATTGTTCTCCTCTGTGAAGCTGGTTATGGCCTTCACACTATGCCTATTAATTAGAACATATGAGCACTTACTGGCATTTTATGAGGAATTTAACAATAGATATTGAATATTAAATGTGGAGCTTGCAAAGATATGCTATAGAGCTAAAGTACTGAAAGGACAGACATGGGCAGCACATTTTTAGCTCTGATTTAAAGGAAACTGAAAAAAAAAAAGAGATTTTTTTAAAAGCATTAGTAGGCGACGTCCATGCAGAAAGAATGGGGTTATTCTGAGAGGAGAGAGGAAGGAAATTAATTTCTCTAATGGAATCAGAAGTTGAGAACAGTAAACATTATTATTAGAAATATGGGACTCTGGATTGTAATCCTGATAGATCAAGAATATAATATGAATGTATAATGTGACTGGCAGGGTTGGCAAGGGCTTGACAAGAAGTCTTTCTATATATTTTATAACAGTAAAACATAGCTCAGACTTGGAAGTTCATACGATTTCAGTGTGCAGCAACTAAAAAGTGTAATGTACACTTAATACAGTGACTGCAGTAGGGCTGTATCATGAATACGAAGCTTATATATGGCCATTTATCCAAACCTTGCAGAATTCTATTGCATAGAAGAAATTGAGTTTTGATAAACATAGTGTTCTTTAAACCCAGAGGTTTAATCTGAGTCTTAACAGGGGCCCAGCAGTCCATGAAATATTTATACTGTTTTTCTAAGTATATACATTATTTACTGAACAGTCTATAAAGTATTTACGTTGTTTTTCTAAATACAGTATACATTATTTACATTTCACTGTACTTTTTTCTGATTCAGGTAGAACGGAATGCTTGGAAATCAGTATCTAAACAGGTTCAACTGGAAATTGGAGTACGGGTGCGTCAAAATATTTATTATCATTCTTTGCCTCAGTTTCTGATTACCCACCAACCATGGGGTTTTCCTCTTGTGAAGGTCCTGGACAATATGATATTTAAATTATACTAATATAAGAGAATGATGCTCAAAGCCTACCTAAACTAGCTCTTTATAGTTAAACGTCTTTATAGAACATATAGTATAACTTGTCTTTATCAGTTTTAGTAAAATGCTTGTTTTCTCTTACCCAAATTATGAATTTTAGGTATAGCTTTCCTTAAAAACTTTCAGATACTTAATCCTAAACACTGATATTTTTAAACTAAATAAAATATATCTCTCCCTAGCTTTTTGCTCCTTAGCACTGCCGAAGACTACAGCCCCCACAGTGACTACACTGTGAAAGTTGTGATTTAATAACACATACTCATAAACACAGGTACTCAATACAATTAAAACTATATTTATATGCATTTAAAAAATGGTATGTACATAATGACTGATTTTTTTTCATAATGACTGATTTTAAGTGTTCTGTGAAATGCTACAAAAAACAGAGTTTTTTGTTTCTTGTTTTGTTTTGTTTTAATTCCTGAAACTAAATCAGTACTTCCAAGGCTAAAGTTACAGTTTGAAAGTGGCTTGAAAGTTTGAAAGTTTGCTCTGTAGTGAGCAAATGTGAAGTCGGCCATGTTGGAATACAGCTCAGCAACCACACTGCCCTGGGCCACGCTGATGGTTTTTCTTTGTGGAGACAGGTTTGGAAGAAAGTTTTCTATTTGAATGTATTCAGAAAAGTGAGCCCGAATCCACTGAGACACATGCAAAACAAGTCATCGGGATTAGACATTAGCCAAGGAGACAAGATAAGCATAGCAACTGATAAATAAGAATCAAGAAATTTCTGCAAAGCTTTAATATTTGATTTACAAGATAATGTCGTTGAAACGACAAGGACCAATGAAATCCTGCAGCAAAATGGTTAAGTCTTTCATAGCTTTCAGATTGGTTTTCATTGGCCATTTACTTGGAAAAATAAAATATTTCAGTATCGTTTTTAGGATCATATAGGAGGCTTATCTGATGACTGTATTTAAGCCTCACGAAAGGCACAAATTAACAAAATAGATCATCTGGGTAGAACTCTTTGCTTCATGTGTATAGCGTTCTTTGTTACGCATATGTATAGATGATGCCTTTGTGTTTGTGTTTTTGTTTTTCCTTCTCTTCCTTAGAAATAGAAGTGAGACGTAAACTTGGAAGACATCTCCTTCAGGTCTACCTTGCCTCTGAAGTCAGATCACCATCAGAGACTGAATCTCAAACCAATAGAGACTGACGTTCGCCCCACTGAAATCAACGAAACGAGGGCATGAGACCAGTCGCCTTTCCCCTCCAAATCAAGGCTCTTTTGACAACCTAAAATTACAACTCCATAATAAAAAAGGCTATGGGAACACATTTGTTATAGAGCTGGGGCAACTATAAGATGGACTTACAGCAAAGAAGAGAAAAGCTGAAACACTCACTAAATTGGCCCTTGACCAAGTATCCAGTGAAAAGACCTAGAAATATACACCCTGCCCCAGGAACTCAGCTGTCAGGGTGACTCCTCTCCATTTACACTAACTTAGTCACAAGATTCAAAGTCCCGTTTCCAAGTTATGGATGACACACGATGGAGAGTAGTTTTCTTGGATTAGCTGTGAGTTTCATAATAGAATAGGATTGTTGAATTACATATTGAAGAATGATACAATTAAGGTGACCCCATTTTAATTTGCTTAAGGATCATCAGGATCTTTTGAAAGACATGTAGATTTTGAGGACTTGTGGGTGAGAAAACAAATTATATAGACAGTTCTGGCATAGTTCATTTGAGGTACAGTTCAGAATCTGCATGTTTTACAAATGCCCCTTATAATTCTCATTCAGGTAGGCTTAACGCTGGAAACTCCAGAAAACTCCTCTGTAGAGTCATGGATGTTAAATTAGAGTTACAACCTACAAAAGCAATCTGTGATTCTGAAAACTATTGCCAGCTAATATCAGCCAAATAGATTTTGTGTCCTAGAAGACCAATAAAATACTAGCCATCTCAGGAATGGATGTAGGGGAAAACAAAACAAAACAAAACAATAACAAACAGCACACACACAAAATTACTTTGTTTGTTGAATGGTGGTTGCCAGGAGCTGGGGGAAGGGAAGCAGAAATGGGGAGTGGTTGTTGAATAAACAGTGTTTCAGTTTTGCAAGACGAAGAATTCTAGAGATTGGCAGCACAGCAGTGTGGATGTTCTTAACAGTTCTAAACTGCATGCTTCAAAATGGCTGAGGGTAAACTTCATGTTATGTCTAATTTACTACAGTTAAGAAAAAAAAGAAAGAAAACTAGTGTATACACATCAGTGGTCTGTGCAGTATAGGTCAGTGTTCCTGAAAAAGCTCTTACAGATCTAAAAAATAAAATCACACGTAGGCAAATAAAAAATCAAAAGAACACAGAAAATGAATTAACTAAAATAAACAAGATGGAGCTACATCAAACTAAAAACTGCACAGTGATGGAAACAAAGTACAAAATAACCTACGGAGGTATTAAGATCCAAGACATGTAAACAAACAAACAAACCTCGTACAACTCAATATAAAAATGAAAGAAAAAATCATTCAATTTAAATATGGGCAGAAGACATAAGTAGATGTTTTCCTCCAAAAAAGACATTTAGATGGTCAACAGGCAGATGAAAAGATGTTCAACATCACTCATCATCAGGGAAATGCGAATCAAAACCACAATGACATATCACCTCACACACATTAGAATGGTTAGTATCCAAAGGATTAAAAAAAAAAAAAAAAAAAAGGAGCGTTGGCAAGGCTGTGGAGAAAAGGGATCCCTTGTGCACTGTAAGTAGGAAAGAAATTGGTACAGCCACTATGGAAAGCATTATGGAGTTTCCTCAGGAAATTAAAAATAGAATTACCATAGGATCCAATTCTACTTCTAGGTATATATCCAAAGAAAACAAAAATACTAACAAAAAAAATCTCTACCCCCATGTTTATTTTAGCATTATATACAGTAGCCAAGATATGGAAGCCACCTAAATGTCCAGCAATGATAAATGGATCAGGATAATGTGAAATATATATGTGGAATATTATTCAGCCATAATAAAAAGAAAGCATTTGATACAATATGGATGGACCTTGAGGGTACATGCTAAGTGAGATAAGACAGAGAAAAAGATTCAGAAGGTGAATGTGATCAATATTTTGTAAGTCTTAAAGATTGAAGTAGAATGATCGTAAGCTTGCCAACTTAGGTAGAATTTTTAATTTAGATGGCAAAAAGCAAATTAATATAAGATTTGTGAAATAATTAGACCGGATAGAATATTCAGAATCTATACCTTGGGACGGAGAATGGTGGTAGCATAAGTAAGTTATATGGGCACAGTGAGATGACACAACTGGAAAGTAGTTCGTTATCATTATTGTCATTATTATTATTATTATTATCATCATCAAGAAGGAAGAAAAAAGGTGTTGGATATAAGGTAAATAACCAAGGATCTATGTTACTATCTTTCTGGGTGATCTAAGCTTACCAAAGAATTGAAGGACACTGAGCTTGCTCCAAGAATAAGAATGGGTTGGCAGAGACGGATTTTCTAAATTGTTGTTTGCCTCCTAAGCCAAACTTACTTGCTATTATCTACCTATTATGTTATTCATTTGGAATATCAGAGCTTTATGCCACTTAAGTACTAGTAATAAAGAATCTAGGATCATATTTCACCAACCGCATTTTTCTTTTGTAGGTAAAATGATAGCACAGTGGAAATAACAGAGGATACAGCTACTCTGATGATGTTTATTTTGATGCTTTTGAGCCAACATTTCAGTCTTCTTTTTTTTAAACCGCTGTAAGAATCTTGGGCACAGTTTTCACTTGCTGTCAGTATTGACCTGTCTTGAGTCCCTCAGGGCACTAGGCAAAAGCCATTTACATGGCTTTCCTTTCTTTACTCTCATACCTCTATCTTCCCAGGTTTATTGAAGTTGGGTTCACTTACAGAAACCCGACATTTCAGTATCAAAATGTATATCCACTTCCCCTTCCTTTATCTTGCTGTCAGCTGCTGAGGACTGGCTTTAGGTGGATCTCAGGCTATTAATCCTGCTAATAATAATATTAACACTTATTAACATTTTCTGTGTCCTTGACAAGGACTTCAAAAGATCATCTCATTTAATTTTCACAAGAACCTTACTGGGTAAGAACTATTGTCTGTCTTTTGTAACGGAAGGAACTTAAATCTAGAAAGTATAAAAATACCTTTGATTAGGTCACAGACATGATGTGGACAGGGGCTGAGATTTGATATCAAAAGGTTAATCCCAATTCGCATGTCTTCAACACAAAGCTGGTGGCCAATCACTGTCTGAGAAACTCCTTTTTCCCTTCTGCCAACTTCCCTGTCTCTCACTCTGGGATCTGGTAGGTGTTGATTATCATGAGCCCTCAGTAGGTCTAGACTGTAGCCCGTCTCCCACTCTCCACTTCCAGGATGTTCAGTCACAAGGATTGACTATGACTGAGTGATTTCCCCTCCTTAGTCCTAACCTATTTCCTAAATATAGCTCCAGTTTCTCTGCCTTTGACCCCTACGCTGTGTAATGGAATATATCACATATTCCATTTTTTTTTATAAGATTTTATTTACTGATTTGGTGGGGGGGTAGGTCAGGAGGAGAGGAAAAGAAAGAATCGCAGGCAGGTTTGGTGCAGAGATCCACTCAGGGCTCGATCCCATGACCCTAAAATCATGACCTGAGCTGAAACCAAGAGCTTATGAAGCCACCCAGGCGCCCCATATCACAAACTTCATACCAGACCAAACCTCTGAAATGTTACTTCAAATTGTTGGTACACTTTGAAGACATTTTTCAATTGGCTATTTTCTCTGAGTTCACCTGAGGATCCAAACTAATTTTTGCTAACTTTATCCCAAAACATTTAATGAATTTCTACTGCTTTCAATGTATTTATCTCCATAGAGATTTTTAAAAATCAAAGTCAAGGATTTGAACAACTTTATACCAATTAACTTGTAAACTTGAAAAGAAATAGACACTCTTTAAAAGAAAATTATGAATTAGCAAAATTTTACTCAAGAATAATTTGAAGTCTGGAAGAAAGTAATTATGAAAATCAAACTTTAATTAGCCAAAAGATCCATTCCTGTCATTACCGAGATTTGACAATGCATTGAGCTCTCTTCCCTTTGCATTCTCTTCAATACTTAGTGTTCATATCTATATATTGGGATTTCTCTCTTTTCTTTTAAGATTTTTTAATGTATTGAACTATATCTTGATTCCAAATTATCTGGTATTTACCTGTCTTTGTAGCAGGAAGTTGTAAGTTTTCCCGTATCAGTCCGATCTACTATAGTGACCACAAATCATTAAATCATTATATATATGTTATATAATGTGATATATATATATATATATATATATATATATATATATATACATACATATATATATAGAGAGAAAATATTTAAAAATACTCTAACTATGCTGAATCTATATTAGGACTCTCCAATATTATTTGCATTAAGTAAGTACATTTCTTTCTTACAGATCCTATATTTTTGGAGTATTTACTGAAGTTCTCAAAGTAATATCATACAATGTACTTAAGAAATCCAGAGGCAGACTCTTTCTATATGTAAGAATTTCCCAAAATTCTGCACAGGAGCAGTCCAGTAGACTTTACTTAGGAAAGAAGAGTTCAGGGTAAAGTATCATGTAAAGAAGATTTCTTTTAGAGAGTCACAACCAGTATACTGAAGGCTCGAAGACGTCTTCTGATAACGAAGCCTGTTTCACTTTGCTTAAATAGATTTACTGTTCTCGAATGAAGGAATTAGCCATTATTTTGAAAACCCCCCACAAAATAGTATGTGGGAAATACTGTCATCTCTAAACAGTACTGGACATCCCCGAGGCACACATCCTTCAATGTAGCTCAGATCTTCTACTCTTCTGTCAAGTTCACTAAAATATTATTCCGAAATCTCCGATCATGTAACCATCCATGAAAAAATTACAGATAGTAGAAATATGCTTTAATTCTGTATTGCTAAGGGCCCATTTTATTTTATTTTTCCCTAAGGGCCCATTTAAAAAAAGATATTCTTAAAAGGACCGTGCAAGAAAGGTATGGGATACAGAGAATGCTAGCTTCTGGGAATATTGCATACATAGTACAAGAGCATGGCTGTTGATACTTTTTCATACATTTTGTTTTGCCTTAGCTTGTCAACAGGAATAAATGAGTCCTATTGAAAGATGTTTCCTTTTCATGCATTTTGGTTACTTTCATCTGAGAAGATGACCCCCACCTTAGAGGATGATGATGGGAAGGTTATGAGGAGTTGTAAAGGATTTTGTTCTCAGTTTGACATCAGTTAACTCTTAAATTCTTCAGTGTTAAACAGTATCTAATTCTGGCAGAATTAGAATTCTATGGCTTAGATATTTATGACAACTGACAAAACGTTTCCCCACAGTCCTAGTGCTGGTGCTATACACCCTCTGGGGAGCTCAGTCGGAACAGCTGCAGAAACTGAATTTTCAGCAGGGGGACTTGCGTATGAAAAACCGCACATCACATACGCACCATCTACAACAGCACTGATGCTGGATGCTGCACCCATTCATGTGTTGTGACCCTACCCAGTTTTTGTATACCTTGACAACCATCAGGAATAGCTACCCCAGTGTAGATAATCTTCAGGTTTCATTAGTAACAAAATATTCCTTATTAAGGTAGCTAAATAAACTTATTGTATTCAAATCAATTTGTATCCGTGCCATATCTGTCCTGGGGTCCTGGGGTCATAGAGTGAGGCTACTTGGATAGCTGCCTGGCTAGAAAGCAAGCTTTTGTAGATCACTGATTCTCAAATGGAAAAAAAAAAAAAAAAGTACAAAATTTGCTTAGAACCAAAGGTTTGTCAAAAGAAATAGTGTCTGTAAGGAAGAGACTACACAAATCGCCTCTTAGCAGCCAGAAGTATTACATACCCAAAGGAAACTATAAGCTTTTTGTACAGATGCTAGATAAGCTTGCCAAGGAACCATATGCTGCCGCTGGAAGAATATTCTCGCAGTTTGGCATCTGGATGGTAGAATTACCATTCAATAGGGAAAACGAGAAGCATATGAAGATGAGGAATAAGATCATGTCCACACTGCATGAAAATCCAAGTTACACGAAGGTGAATTTCAAATGTCATTTTAATGGCGAGGAAATTTAATTAATTGCCGTGACTACTGTTTACACATTTTAAGTGGATACAAAGGCTCTGTCCTTTGGAAACAAAGGAACTAGATTAGAGAATTAATATCCTAGAGCATCAGTAGCATGACTTTTTGTTGTTGCTTAGTTTCAATCTGATAAGCCCAAAATTGTAAGACAGAGAGGACAATACAGGATTTTTTTGCCTATTGGTTTCACTCCTTTCCTTTAACGACTTCTGTATTCTGCCTTACTTTTCAGGATAAAGAAGTTCAGTGAAATCACTCACTTTTCACTTTTTTTATTTTTGTTTTTGTTTCTAGGTTATCCAGCATAAAACATGGCTCACCAGGTCGCTGTACTAAAATGTCTGATACTCATTTTGAAACAGCATTCAGCACCAAGAAAAAGGGAGTGAAAAGGAATTGATTTCGGCTGATATATCGGGTAGCAAAATGAGATGTGAAGGCTCCATAATTATTTGGGTGTGAGATCAATAGATACATTGAAACTGGCAACAAACAAAACAAAACAAAACACAAACATTGCACCAAGGATTTAATTTAGTCACATTATATTGTATAAATGTGTCCTTTGGAAAGAGAATGGTGAAGTTTATACAATTGTGTGAGAGGAATCTGTAGACATCCTAGAATTTATTCTAATTCTCACCTTTGGACTATTATACTCTAGTGGCTAATTAATAGCACTTAAAATTTTCTGTCCCTAGTTGTAGCAGCTAGTCAGTCATAGGTCAGTATATCTGCATGAAACAGCTGAAGCACTTTCATGTTAAGAAACCTTGGGATAATGCATGGAAAGGGTCAGACATTTCTTTGCCCTTTGCCTTACGCATACTTTAGAAACAGATCCCATGTTTTTTAATTACAATAGGGGTTGTCACTCCAATAATGAGTTCTCCATCTGCATTTGGTTTCAAATTCAGATAGTTAACGGAGGTTAGAGAAGGTGAAATTCTTCTCTGGCTGTGTTTACAGTATTGCCAAAACAACTCATCTTTTCAGTCATTTTAGGGGGAGAAATCAGTGAGATAATTTATTTATTGTCAGGTAGCAGCCAATTGACCGAATTTCCCACCTTGACCCGCTTAATATTGTGTAAAACACAATTACATCAGGTAGATTATTGCAGTTAATTCTCTCTCTTTCCATTACTAATCTCCATTTATCTTGTTCATATCTGGTTCTAAAAGCAGCTAATTAATTGCAAAATACTTTATGATTTTCATTTTGAGTTCATACATGTCATATTATGATTGTGGCCAACAGGGCAGATCTTGGTGTCACCATTTTTCTGATTAAAAATATTGACCCAGATGGAAGGTAAATGATTTCTATGAAGTCATTTATCTAGAAGCATGCACAGTATGGGTCATCTGATTTCTAGACACACACACACACACACACACACACACACACACACTTCCTTTTATCCTTTAAGTAATTCTATATGACTGTTTCCATAGTGAAAAAACTAGTGAGATTTTCAATTTGATTATATAGTACTAAATGTGCATCTTGTGGAATTAGTCTTTAGGCTAAATTGATCAGTTTTAAGATATGCATCTGTAATTATACACACACGTATATAACATATACACATATATGCATATATAATATGATAATTTAGTAAAGCATTTACTTTGTTAAGTATGTAAAAGGGATTTTTTTCTCATAAAATGATTTGACATGATAGATTTTGTACATTTCTGAGATTTTATTATTTATAGATGTCAAAATGATGCATTTAAAGTAGATCTAAATAGCTGCATATCTACTCATTTTTTAAAAAGATTTTGTTTATTTATTGGTCAGAAAGAGAGAGAGAGAGAGAGCGCACATATGAAGGGGGAGGGGCAGGTGAAGGTGAAGCAGACTTCCTGCTGAGCTAGGAACCCTATGCGGGACTTGATCCCAGAACCCTGGGATCATGACCTGAGTCAAAGGCAGACACAACCAACTGAGCCACCCCAGTGTCCCGTAACTAGTCATTATTAAGGTTAAATGATTCTCAATAGTCAATAAGATTAAAACTTTGTTTAATGCTTATGTGAAGAGTAAAAGGTTAAGGACCAAAGATTTAAAGAAAATGAATTTTTTATAAAAGGATAAAATCTACAGATAACAAACATATCTGATTTCACCAAGCTAGCACTCTATTTTTCCCATAAAACATTTTATATAAGAACTAGACCTTTAAACCATGTTTCTGAGGTAAGGCCTCCATCTGATTCACATCTGATTTACAAAAGTCATGCAGGTGATTCACAGGTTGGTGAATCTTATTCACCTTTTGGAACCTGCATTATAAACCTACATGTAGAAATGTAAAGTTTTTAGTTGTTTTTTGTTGTTGTTGTTACTGTCACTGTTGCTATTGTTTTGATTATGTGAGACTCTCTTCCTACTGGCTCCAAAACCACTCCCTAAACTTACATGATTTGAATATTTTTCTGGGATAAGGCAGAAAACATTTATGTCTAAGTCACAAAGATCAGTTCTCCATTGAAAAGGAGTTTCAAAGTTTGATAATTTTGTTTGTCTCTTACTACTTCTACCTCACAGCATACAAAAAATATGCATTGTATCTCTACTTATATGTGATGATGTTGGTGTCTCACACTGGATGTTCAATGACATCCAACTGTCAACAAGAGGATGTTTCAAATTGTGCTCAGGGAGCTTTCACTCATCCTCCACCCCCAACCGCCCCTTTGTAAGCCTCTGCCACACAAACATGGATTATATTATTTATATATAAAGAGCATATGTTTGAGCAATACATGTTTTATGTATGTTGCCAAAGGCTATTCCCAAAGAAAAATGTTTATTTAAAGCCATATAAAAATGTGAATATTTGGTATATTACTGTTATCTGCATAATATTTTCTTAATCTACTAGCTTCAAGGGAGAAGTTTGGCCATTACAATAATATAATATTTCTTTATCCTCAGAATACAATTTTTAGAGATTCTTATACATAAAAGCAACCAAATGGGAACTCCAAATTATCATCAATACTCTCAATATGTTCTTATATTAAAATTAAAGCCCCTGAAGACAAGACGAGTCTGGCTGCCTTTTGAGAATAGACTTGCATCTTCCTGTCTAAGCCATGTCACCTTTCTTTGTGGCAGGGATCTGACACAGGAGGGGTGCTGGGAGCTCTGCCTGTCAAACGAAGGCAACGCGTGGCCCCTCCCTATAGCGAAGCTTGAAAACCATTTTTTAAGAAAAATGTTAAATGCATTAACCTTGTTCTGATCTTGGGCACATCACTGCAAAGCCATTCTCAGGCAGGGATAATTGAAAGGTATGAATTTTTATATAGGTTTAGCTGTTGAAGTATTTTTCCGGAGGCAAAGCCAAAGGCTAAACGTGTGCCACATATTCACCTACTGGAGAGTGGGCTGACCCTGGTGTGTCAGCTCCGCGATCCACAAACGAACAGGGGACCCGTGATTGAGTTCTTGGCATAATTTACATGTCCCTTTTGCTTCTTTCTTTCGTACCTACTCTGCCCATGTTCTTGGTTATGAAACTTGGGAGTGCTTCTAAACTTCAGCAGTAAGCCGGGAAGAAATACAAAAGGTTGCTAACTTGGTCTATTTTCAGGATATGTCTTTCTATTTGTCAACTTTGTAATTTTGTATTGCTAGCAATATATGACCTGGTAAAATACTGGTCGTACGGAATTAATGATACTCCTAACAGGCGCTATTAGGCTAGTCCACAGGCTGTAGCTCAATTGTATGAAGCCAATCATGCCAATTTGCTGCTTTCCCACTTTAAATGAAAACGTATATTCAGCCGAAGGATCATGAACATTTCAAAGCAATTTGTTTGTAGTTTGATTCACTGAAATGCGAGTGGGCTTGACCTAACAAGACGCTCACCGCAAATTTCTGTTGTGTTTCCTTCAAATACACCTTCGGTGGACAGAATGCAAAGGTCGGCTTCAGAGAGGTGAAGCTGTCACTGTTGTCTAACTCTCAAAAGGGTAATACCATTGACGAAAGAATTCCTGGAGAGAATTCCTGTCTCTAAAGACGTTTTGATTCAGGAACCATTAATAAAGTTTTATTGATCGTATCAACCTCATATGAAATTTGGCTCCTTGAAGACTCAATCACACTGTATGAAGAGAGAGATATTTTAGGATTTAGAGCCACTGTGTTTCTTCTTTAAAAAAAAAAAATCAAAACCACAAACAAACCTCCATCTTCTGGCCCATATTCCTTCTCAGTACCTGTGTGCTTTGTCAAAGGGCACATTTTCAAAAATGAAAAGCTGACTTGTGTGGGCAACAAGCCTAATATTTAAACCATTATTTAAAAAATAAGAAAAAAAAACAAGGATGTGAGTTTTAAATGCTGTTTTTAGCACCCATTCGCTACATGGCATAGAATGATTTATAATTAATTTAAAATTAAAGTAGCAAAGTGCTAAATAATTTTTTAAGTTGAAAAAATATTCTCTAAAATCTTCACAGGCTTTTTAAAACAGAAATCCATTGAAATGACACTGAATCTCAAATTAGCAATAATAGAACATTTTCATAGTGAAATCTGTGCTTGTGCTACTTGTACTAAAGGAAAAAGATGGCACTGAGGTTCACACAGAATTTATGTTTGGATATTTCTTAACAGTTAATGGGCTCCTGGGCTGGCTAATGCTTTGTTGTTCTCAAAACATTTTTGGAATTGTTAGAAAGAGTTCTCACAGAATCAGCACTAAATATTTGAGAAGAAAGTAGAAATTATGGCTGCAAGTTCAAACATTATCTTGATAAAAAAAAATTCCCGTATCACTCCATTAAGTAACAGAATGGAAAACTCTATTAATTATACCTGTTTCACACCCTCTCTTTCATCTATATGCAAAGAATGTAATTCCTGATTTCTTATGTAAACCTTTGGGGTCAGTTTTAGTCATGGATCTGTGGGTAGACAAAATAAAACTTTCAAGAGTAATCGGGACAAGAGTACGTGGTCCAGATGAGAACCGGAAGAGTGGAACAGACTCAACTAGGCAGAGACTGTGCAGAGTTGAGGCAGCAAGAGTTTCTGTCCACAAGGCACTGTTTTTCCTAAAAGCTGGGGACTGACAACTTCAATGACTAGGGTTGGCTTTTTTTTTTTTTTTGTCCTATTATTACTGATGCACTATTATTGTTGGAGATTCTACAAAAACCAAAAATGTTTTGCTCCCACATTTCAGTTCTACATTGGTTGGCGCTATCTTCAAAGAATGTCTTCCCTGAAGAGATTACCTATGGTTGTATTAGCTCCCTAGGGATGCCGTAACAAAATTTCACAAACTAGATCGTTTACAGCTACAGAAATTTATTCTCTCACAGTTCTGGAGATTAGAAATCTGAAGTGAAGGTTTTGGGAGGGTTGGTTCCTTCTGGTGGTTCTGAGGGAGAATCTGTACCCTATGTCTCCCTTGGCATCTAGCGCTTCCCAGCAATCTTTGGAATTTCTTGGCTTGTAGATGCATCATTCCAATGTCTGTCTCTTTCCACATTTTGTTCTCTTCTTTGTGGTGCCCAAGACTTGACACAACTTTCTCATAGGGACCCTAGGCGTCTCATGACTTCTCATCAGTTTAATCTCATCTTAACTATTTCTATACACAGTGACACAATTTCCAATTATAGATTCAGGTTCCAGGTAGATATGAATTTTTTTGTGGGAGGGGACAAAATTAAATCCAGTGCCATTGTCAATATTCAGTTAAAAACAGCATCTTGTCTTAAAAAAAAAAAAATCATTGAATATGTAGTTTTTCCTTCCACGGCTGGAATTCCCATTTTAAGGACAAGCACGGATCAATCCAGGTATGTAGATTGGAGGCTTCTACGCTGCTGATCACAGATTCTGTAGAACTCTCATCTCTTTTTCAATGGTTTGTAAGAACTCTTCCAAGGAGTACTTCCTTATAGCGACATGCAAGGAAGAGATTTGTACTGTAGATTTTCCATGTCAGAACGATTTAGGTCAATAAGGTGACGGAAAGGAGCTTGAGTTGGGTTAGAAATGTTAGTGCTTCACTGGGGCATATGTACATTCCTCTGCCCCCAGCACGTGGTTATTTGTGATCCATAGAGGGAAGGAATGTCTAGGGGCAATATTCTGATAATTAATGCTCAATACACTATGGATATTGAAGACCCATCCTGATAGTCTTCTTCTTGTGAGAGCTAAATCACATTTTTTTAGTGTTCAGAAAGTAAGGGTAGCAGACTTCAAAAACAAATAATGAAACTTACAAGTCTACTTGTAACTAGAGAGTAACCAGACATTGAGCGTTGAATCTATTAATGAAGAGAACTGTTTTAAAAATTGGAGAACCTGAATTCACTTGAAGTTCTGATGAGTCTATTCTGTCATGATATATCTGTACTTCCAGATATATAGGTCTGACATAAATGGGGCTCATTTATATCAGCAAAGTAGCTGATATCGGAAATGTAATCACTTGCCTTTTGACATCTAGAAGTGGACCAAAAATAAGCCAACGAATTATTAAACATTTGCCTTATCAAATTACAAAATAGCACACTCAGTAACAAGTACCTTAACAAGTCCTACACACCTCTAATGTTCTGTCTCAGGAATGGAGTGGAGTATGTTCAAAGTTGATTTCGGCTTGCAACCAGTCTTTTTGTATCAACTCCTGACCTGAACTGATGTGAAACTATTTGTATTTTATGTTTCACCTGTAGTGTGAATATTCACACATCTCTCTGCAGAATCCTCATGAGTTTCATTATACCCTGTGGCCCCAGTCCACTGCTGGTGTTTTACAGAAGTAACACATGTTCTAAAATTAAAAAAAAATAAAATAAAATCCAACTCCAAATCACACTGAGCCCCTTAAAAAAAAAAAAAAAAAGATTGTGGACCTATATCTTTATTTTAAAGGCAAACATTGGCAGTATATTCATTTGCTAGGGTTTCCATAACAAAACACCACAAACTGAGTGATTTGAACAACAGAAATTTATTCTTTTATGATTCTGGAAGCTGGAAGTCTGAGATCAAGGTATCAGCAGACCTGCTTCCTTCTGAGTTCTTTCTTCCTGGCTTGGGGATGGCTGTCTTCTCACTTGGACTTCATGTGGTCTTTCTTGTGTGTGTGTGAGTGAGTGTGTGTGTGTGTGTGTGTGTGTGGTGTGTATGTGTGTGTATATCCTAATCTCCTTTCTTTTCTTTTTTTTTTTTTTTTTGAAGATTTTATCTATTTATTTGACAGACAGAGATCACAAATAGGTGGGGGGGGGGAGCAGGCTCCTCACCGAGCAGAGAGCCCAATGTGGGGCTCAATCCCAGGACCCGGAGATCATGACCTGAGCCTAAGACAGAGGCTTTAACCCACTGAGCCACTCAGGTACCCCCCTAATCTTCATTCTTATAACAATACCAATCATACTGGATTAAGGCCCATCTTCTGTTTGTTCATTTGTTTCAACTTTTTATTTAAATTCTAGTTAGCGAACATATAGTGTAATAGTAGTTTCAGGAGTAAAATTTAGTGATTCATCGCTTTCATGTAACCCCCAGCGCACATCAAGCAAGTGGAATCAGGTCCCATCTTAATGACCGCATTTTAAAATAATGCCTCTTTAAAATCTCTGTCTCCAAATACAGTTCCAATCTAAGGTACTGAGGGTTAAGACTTCAACATAAACCTTGTAGAGAACAGAATTCAGCCCACACTAGGTCATACTTTGTTAGTGGTTGCCTTTATTTTCACTCTAGTATCTTTTGATTCATCTAAGAATATCTTTCACATGCTCATCATGGAATAGGACACTGTGATGGTGTGTTTCAGAAATTATAGAATAAAACAAAACAATGTCCTGCTTAAATAGTTCAGACCAATATTAGAGAAAGAAGGGGATTATTCGATTTTATTCTGTTTTTACTTTGTTAATGCAGATATTATATAGCCTGTAGTTGGAGAATCTGGGGAAAAAGTCAAGTCTGGATTTGGAGATAGTTGGAGAAAGAAGTTTCAATGCCATACCAGATCTTTTTCCAGGTAGCTGACGTAGTCCACATAAACCTTCCCTGCATGGTCTATGTGATGGATTTGCAGTAAAGGACCATTGGATTGTGCCTGCAGGGACCAACTATTAAGAAAGAACTGGAATGTACTGTACCATCTCTGCCCACCCCACCCCCCTGACTACCGCCCCAGAGAGAGAACATGAGTAGAGAGGGGCAGAGGGAAAGGGAGGCTGAGAATCTTAAGCAGGCTCTACCTCCAGCAAGGAGCTCAATGCAGAGCTCAATGTCACAACTGTGCATCATGACCTGAGCCAAGATCAAGAGTAGACACTCAACCTACTGAACCACCCAGATGCCCAACTGTATCATTTCTTTTTTAAAAAATTTATTTTTTTTCAGTGTTCCAAAATTCAATGTTTATGTACCATACCCTATGCTCCATGCAATACGTGCCCTCCATAATATCCACCACCAGGCTCGCCCAATCCCCCAACCCCTCCTCTCCAAAACCCTCGGTTTGTTTCTCAGAGTCTACAGTCTCTCATGGTCTGTCTCCCCCTCTGATTCCCCCAACTCACTTCTCCTCTTCTCCCAGTGTCCTCTGTGTTATTCCTTATGCTCCACAAGTAAGTGCAACCATATGATAATCGACTCTCTCTGCTTGACTTATTTCACTCAGCATAATCTCTTCCAGTCCCGTCCATGTTGCTACAAAAGTTGGGTATTCATCCTTTCTGATGGAGGCGTAATAATCCATTGTGTATATGGACCACATCTTCCTTATCCATTCATCCATTGAAGGGCATCTTGGTTCTTTACACAGTTTGTTGACTGTGGCCATTGCTGCTATGAACATTGGGGTACAGATGGCCCTTCTTTTCACTACATCTGTATCTTTGGAGTAAATACCCAGTAGTACAATTGATTTCTTAAGGAATCACCACACTGTTTTCCAAAGTGGCTGCACCAACTTGCACTCCCACTAACAGTGTAAGAGGGTTCCCCTTTTACCACATCCTCTCCCACACTTATTGTTTCCCGTTTTGCTAATTTTGGCCATTCTACCTGGTGTAAGATGGTATTTCAATGTGGTTTTGATTTGAATCTCCCTGATGGCTAATGATGATGAACATTTTTTCATGTCTGTTAGCCATTTGTATGTCTTCTTTGGAGAAGTGTCTGTTCATGTCTTCTGCCCATTTTTTAACATGATTATCTGTTTTATGTGTTTTGAGTTTGAGGAGTTCTTTATATATCTTGGATATCAGCCCTTTGTCTGTAATGTCATTTGAGAATATCTTCTCCCATTCCGTGGGTTGCCTCTTTGTTTTGTTGACTGTTTCCTTGCTGTGCAGAAGCTTCTGATCTTAATGAAGACCCAAAAGTTCATTTCTGCTTTTGTTTCCTTTGCCTTTGGAGACATATCTTGAAAGAAGTTTGCTGTGGCCGATGTCGAAGAGGTTACTACCTATGTTCTTCTCTAGGATTTTGATAGATTCCTGCCTCACATTGAGGTCTTTTATCCATTTCGAGTTTATCTTTGTGTATGGTATAAGAGAATGGTCAAGTTTCATTCTTCTACAGATAGCTGTCCAATTTTCTCAGCACCATTTATTGAAGAGACTATCTTTTTTCCACTGTATATTTTTTCCTGCTTTGTCAAAGATTATTTGACCCTAGACCCATATCTGGGCTTTCTACTCTGTTCCACTGGTCTATGTCTCTGTTTTTGTGCAAGCACCATGCTGTCTTGGTGATGATAGCTTTGTAGTAAAGTTGAAATCAGGCAATGTGATGGCCGCAGGTCTGTTTTTCTTTTTCAACATTACTTTAGCAATTCGGAGTCTTGTCTGATTCCATACAAATTTTAGGTTTTTTTTTCTAGCTCTTTGAAAAATGCTGGTAGAATTTTGATCACGATGTCATTGAAAGTACACATGGCTCTAGGCAGCATAAGCATTTTAGCAATGTTTATTCTTCTAATCCATGAGTATGGAATTCTCTTCCACTTTTTTGTGTCTTCTTCAATTTCTTTTATGACTGTTCTGTAGTTCCTCGAGTACAGATCCTTTACTTCTTTGGTTAGGTTTATTCCCAGGTAGCTTATGGTTTTTGGTGCTGTAGTAAATGGAATTGATTCTCTAATTTCCCTTTTTATATTTTCATTATTAGTGTATAAGAAAGCAACTGATTTCTGCACATTGATTTTGTATCTTGCCACATTACTGAATTGCTGTATGAGTTCTAGTAGTTTGGGGGTGGAGTCTTTCAGGTTTCCGTATAAAGTATCATGTCATCTGCGAAGAGAGAGAGTTTGACTTCTTCATTGCCAATTTAAGTATCTTTTGTTTCTCTTTCTTGTCTGATTGCTGTTGCAGGACTTCTAGTACTATGTTGAGCAACAGTGGTGAGAGTGGACATCCTTGTCATGTTCCTGATCTCAAAGGGTAGACTGTCAGCTTTTCCCCATTGAGGATGATATTCATAAATCATAGATAGATTTTATGAAGTTGAGGAACATTCCCTCGATCCCTATACTTTGAAGCTTTTTAATCAGGAACGCTTGCTGTGTCTTGTCAAACGCTTTTTCTGTATCAGTTGAAAGGACCATGTGGTTCTTCTCTCGTCTTATTGATTTGTTTATCATATTGATTGATTTGTGAATGTTGAACCACATTTGCATCCCATGGATAAATCCCACCTGGTCATGGTGGATAACCTTTTTAATGTACTGGTGGATCCTATAAGGTAAGATCTTGTTGAGAATGTTGGCATCCATATTCATCAGGGATATTCTTCTTTCTGGAGAATATCTGGAATTCTTTTTGGTGAGGTCTTTGCCTGGTTTGGGGATCAGCGTAATGTTGGTTTCATAAAACGAGTCTGGAAGTTTTCCTTCTGTTTCTTTTTTTTTGAAACAGCTTCAGGAGAATAGGTATTATTTCTTCTTTGAATGTTTGGTAGAATTCCCCAGGGAATCCTTCAGGTCCTGGGATCTTGTTTTTTTGGGAGGTTTTTGATCACTGCTTCAATCTCATTACTAGATATTGGTCTATTCAGGTTGTCAATTTCTTCCTGATTCAGTTTTGGAAGTTTATAGGTTTCTAGGAATGCATCCATTTCATCTAGGTTGCTTAATTTATTGGCATATTTAACTGTTGATAATAATTTCTGATGATTGTTTCTATTTTTTTGTTGTCAGTCATGATCTCTCCCTGTTCATTAATAATTTTATTAATTTGGGCCTTCTCTCTTTTCTTTTTGATAAGTTTGGCCAATGGTTTATCAATCTTATCAATTCTTTCAAAAAACTAGCTTCTAATTTCGTTGATGTGTTCTACTGTATCTCTAGTTTCTAATCTCATTGATCTCTGCTTATAGTGTGTGGGGTTGGCTTAATTTGGTGTTGATTCTCCAGCTCTTTAAAGTGTAAAGAGAGCTGGTGTATTCTGGATTTTTTAATTTTTTTGAGGGAGGCTTGGATGGCTATGTATTTCCCCCTTAGGAACACCTTTGCATATCCCATAGGTTTTGGACTTAAGTGTCCTCATTCTCATTGGTTTCCATGAATTGTTTAAGTTCTTCTTTGACTTCCTCGTTGATCCAAACATTCTTAAGCAGAGTGGTCTTTAGCTTCCAAGTGTTTGAATTCCTTTCAAACTTTTTCTTGTGGTTGAATTCCGGTTTCAAAGAACTATGGTCTGAGAAAATGCAGGGAATAATCTCAATGTTTTGGTGTTGGCTAAGCCCTGATTTGTGACCCAGTATGTGGTCTATTCTGGACAAAGTTTCATGTGCACTCGAGTGTTCTGTTGTTTTAGAGTGGAATGTTCTGTATATAACTATGAGGTCCATCTGGTCCAATGCGTCATTCAAAGCTCTTGTTTCTTTATTGATTTTCTACTTGGATGATCTGTCTATTACTGAGAGTCAAGTGTTAAGATCCTCTACTATTAATGTATTCATATGAATATGATTCTTTAACTTGATTAATAGTTGTCTTATGTAGTTGACTGCTCCTGTATTGAGGGCATAGATATTTACATTTGTTAGATCTTCTTGGTGGATAGACCTTTTAAGAATGATGTAGTGTCCTTCTTTATCTCTGACTTATCTCTGACTACAGTCTTTAAAACCTAATTTAAAATCTAATTTATCTGATATGAGAATTGCTCCCCCAGATTTCTTTTGAGGCACATTGGTATGAAAGATGCTTCTCCATCCCTTCACTCTCAGTCTGGATGTATCCTGAGGTTCCAAATGGGTCTCTTGTACACAACATTGTTTTTTAAATCCAATCTGCAACCCTGTGTTTTTTTATGGGCACGTTAGGCCATTCACTTAGAGAGTGATTATTGAAAGATACATTTTTATGACATCATGTTGCCTGTGAGGTCCCTGTTTCTATAGATTGTCTCTGTAAATTTCTGTTCTATGTCATTCTTGGGTTCTTTCTTCTTTTATAGAACCCTCCCGCCCCTTAATATTTCTTGCCAGCTTGGTGGTACTTTTTTACTTTTTTAAACCTTGCCAGTCTTGGAAGCTCTTTATCTCTCCATCCATTTTGAATGTCAGTCTTGCTGGATAAAGTATCCTTGGCTGCATATTCTTCTCATTTAGTGCCCTTAATATGTCTTGCCAGCCCTTTCTGGCTTGCCAGGTTTCTGTGGACAGGTCTGATGTTATTCTGATGGTCCTTCCTCTGTACTTAAGGAATCTCTTCCCCCTAGCTGCCCTTAAATCCTCTTGTCTGAAATTATGATTCGTGAATTTCACAATTAAGTATCTGGAGGTCTTTCTAATGAATATATATATAATGAATGCCTATTATGCACAGGGCACTGTTGAACATTGGGGAGCTTGCTGTGAGGTACAGAATCTTTATATCAACAACATAGCCCTCTCTTAATGAGCCATATAATTGGGATCATTTTAGGAGAAATAGAGCTTTGCTGTCATAATTTGTCTTGGGAAAATTTAGGGGAGGGGATACTGAGGGCACCGTCTTTCTCAACTGTGATCTTCTGTGACTTTATTGCTATATAACTGTAGCTTAAGGGTTAAAAGAAGAGTTTAGCTGTTGTAGCTATTAATAGTTGGTATATAGTTAGTAATAGTTAGCTATTATTATTTATCAATCGAAAACTTTTTGTTAACTTTTGTTAATAATGATCCAAGCTGAAGAATGAGTAGAGTCAAGATTTAAAAAATTTAAAATAATAACAAATGGTTAAAATGGAAGTAATTGGGAATTCTCTGATGTTTGAGAAGTGGATTGTTATGTTTTAATTGAGGTATGGCTTGATGGTCTTAAACCAAAAGATTGCAAACTTGTTCAGGAATGTGATAGCCTACACAGAACAGATATTGATGAAGCACAGTTTCATCCAGCTTCTGGGACAGTGGATATGCAAAGAGAGCCTGCAATAAAAGGACACACTGTTTATCTGGGGTGGAGGCTTACTTAGTCCTCTACCCTAGAGTCACTGCTTGTTTGAAGACCCCTGGACACTAACTCTGCTCTAACCCATAAGGGAAGAATCTGGCTACTGTGTTTGAGAACATGATAGAGCAACACTTAGAAATTTATCTGAAAATGAATTATACACATTCTAACATAAAAATATTACAGAGGCATCGGGGTGACTCACTTGGTGAAGCATCTGACTCTTGGTATTGGTTCAGCTCATGATCTCCAGGTTGTAAGATTGAGCCATCCAGGTCCATACTCAGAGGGAAGTCTGCTTAAGAGCCTTTCTCCCCCTCTCTCTGTCCCTCCACCGCCACCCCCCGACATACACTCTCTCAAATATATAAATAAATCTTTTTTTTAAAAAAAGATTGCATTTATTTATTTGACAGACAGAGATCACAAGTAGGCAGAGAAGCAGGCAGAGAGAGGGGGGAAGCAGGCTCCCCGCTGAGCAGAGAGCCCAATGTGGGACTTGATCCCAGGACACTGAGAACATGACCTTAGTCGAAGGCAGAGGCTTAACCCACTGAGCCACCCAGCTGCTCAATATAAATAAATATATATAAATACATATGAAAATAAATCTTTGAAAAATATATTACATAGGTGAAATGGCAGCATAAAGAACTTTGCAGAACTAATCCTCAGTGAGAAAACTATAACCGATAGAGATTATAAAACAACCACTTGGGATCTCTGGAAATTGTTCTAAGAGCATAAAAGGAAGTGAAGAAGCATTGATTTAAGAAAATCTAATAAATTTCTGTAGTTACTGTGAGATTATGGTACTTGAATGACAACACGCTCTCTCCCCCCAATTCCCAGCTTAGACAGAAAGAGCCTCCATTCTGGGCGCATATAGCCAAGAAGATGACGCTCCCTAGTCCCCAGTTCACACTCAATAGAACACTCCCTTTAGGGCCAGTTATCCAGTATTTCTTTTCCTCCCCTCAACCTGTGTTAACGAGGCTAAAATCTAGGCAAGTGTGACCTAAAGGCAGGGCTCCTTCTTTCTTCACCCAGTCCACATTCATAGGGCGTATGTTCTACGTTAGGTATGGCAGATTCCTCAGTGTACAGGGATCTGTGCTGCCCTTCTCTCAGCTCCTAGGGCAGAGTCCACAATTGGTGAGGCAAGGCAAAACCAGAGGCTCCTGCCCCTGGCAATACCTTGCTCACGAAACAGGAGAGTTCCTCTTAGAGAAGCAGACCCCTGTGCAGCCCCTCACTCCAAAGAAGTGGCTTAGAGATCTTTCCTAGGACAAGAGGAGGGCCATAAGACATATAGTTCAGAATTCTTCCCCAGAAGAACTGATTATACTTAGAAAAGCGTATGAGGAATTTCAAGCTGAACAGTGTTCTAGAAAATAATGAAAATTTTGGTAATAAACAATTAGGAGGAAGTTAGCACCTCCATGAAGACAACAAGCTAAACTATAAATAGTCTATCTCACCGATGAGAACTAAGAAAAGAGGCAGGTAAGGAGTCTTCTTTGAGTCAAAATAACCTTCATAAACGTGTTCAATGATACTATTCCTACAAAGAGGCCCAAATTTAATCAAATCAGACTGTGGAGTTTTGTATCACAAGGCATATGGTTGAAAACAACGTAGTATTATTAATAGGTACTCCAGCTGAAGTAGGATCTCAGATTCAGGCTTAATACCTCCATATGAGCAAATCAATGTTGTAGTAATGTGTTCAATGTTAAACATGCTAAGGAGCTCACTGGCGATATTCAGAAATAAGAAAAAAACAGTTCACTCAGCAGAAAAAAAAAGAAAAGCTAGTTCCTTTACAACTTAATTTGCAACTCGTAAGAACTAGAAAATATTGAGATTTTCTATTAGCATTTTGTGAAACATTTATTACTTTCAGTGTATCATTGCCATCTTTTGTTATTACTGAAATCTCACTGAAATGTTCACTGTTGAGGGAATTTTGAGACAAGAGCCCAGGAGGAAGAGCAGAGCGGGAAACTGATCATTTCCTAACAAACAGATGAGGTGACAGTGGGATTGGCAAATGTTGAGGGATATAAATAAGATATAGGTTCAACCATGAAAAGAGTAACAGGAAGGAGTGGAAAGGAGTGATTATGAATATTTGCTTGATTTCTAAATGAAAAAGAAGCAAACAAGACAGATCAAGCTGGCTAGATTTGGGAAAGTAAGTAGCATTACTTTAATACCAATAGTCTGTGAATTCCAAAGTTGCTTATCATGCATTTCCATTTAATGTTTCATAACTTGACCTTGGATAAATCGCCTACACTCTTCTTATCACAATGTCATCTTTAATAAAATTGTAAAAACTTACCTCACAGAATTGCACTGAAGAATTTCCTTTGATTGGATGTAGAAGTCTTCTGAGTCTGTTTATAACTGATGCCACGATGCTAGATTGATGGATGTAGTCATTGCAATAAAGCACCTGTCAATTTGATAAAATGATAACAATTGCTATTTTCTCATGTCTCTACTGAAAACTCGTTGCTTCCATTTTCACTTTTTTACAATCTATAATACTGGCCAGTACTTAGAGCATGTATTCAATTCAGCCATACTCTATGCTGTGTACGTATGTGCACAGTACTTCTGTGTCTCTTAGGTCTTTAAGACTGTGTAGACTAATGGCAATCAAATATCAACTAATTTGTGATTTTTGGTTTATTCCCAACTCAAGTTTTTTCTCAACTAATTCCTCACTAAAGACATTGCATTTGTTTTCTTGACTAGGAGACAGAAGAAGATAGATAGGCTAGAGTCACCAAATTGTGGAAGAACATCATTTTGGACGATACAAGAAAGAGAAGGAATATTTAATCCCATTAAGACGAAAACTTGGCATTTACTTTAATTCATCTACATGGCAAAAAACCAGTGAATTTGTAAAATAAGTATGTAAAATGAGAAGGCTGGGCTCACTAAGAAAAATTACAACTTCCAAGTTGTTTATATTATTACTAATTAAAAATGTGCTTGGTAAAAATTACTATGGATCTCCAAACTCAGACACAAAAGTTTTGTAATTAATTTAGGCCCTAAGAAACGAATTTTAGTTTTTTAACTCCACCTATGAAGATTTAATCAAGATTTAATCAAATTTTACTGAGTTTATGTAAAGTGTCAGTAATTTTAAATTATCTTGAGAAAAATGATCACGCCGTTGATATTTTTTGAAGTAACTTCTGCAGTTACTAGTATTTGACATGCATATTTTCCCATCTTTTTACATGATTTATGTCTGTTGTCCCTACAAAAATATACTACTTTAAAAAAGTCTATTTTATATAATCCGAACAAATATCATCTTACAGAAATATTTTATTCATTTAAGTTTAAATAGTACAATACTAGTTTAAAAAATCAGAGTATAGAGTGGTCCTTTTGGCAAGTTTTGGATCATTTTCACATCTCAAGATATTTATTTATTTTCATCAGCAAACTCTCTTTTGCCATACATGGGTTTCAGGAATTAGGACATGACCATCTTTAGGAGGCCATTATTCCGCCTTTCAAAAGTTCCTGGCAGTTTTTCTCTTGTGTATTGATTTTGATTTTCAAATGTTGCATGCATTTTGGCTTCCTTTTTCTCACTCCATTTTGGTTTTATGGTCACGTTTCCATTGACCTGTTCATCTTAAAATCCCTAACGACTTTCTTTTACCAAGTATAACTAAAATATGTCATTATTCATCTTGCTTGATTTCTTATTAATTTTTGGCACGGTTCACTACTCACATCTTTCTCCAACTATTTCCATAACACTACAGCTCAAACTAGGTAGACGGCCAGACTGGCGTGGCTAGATCTTCCTCCTCTCCCGACACTGAAATGCCGGATCTCAGAAATAGTTCCAGAGGAGCTTTAGTTGATATTCATGTACACGTTCTGTGAGGAAATATTCTTTAACCTCAATCCTTCTGTTCTGGAAGATAACATTTTTGCCTGCCTCACCATCATTTCCCACCTTTATCTCACTGTAAGAACTCCTTTTAAAAGTTAGGTTTAAGCATCTTTCATGAATGGGTGGCCCTTTCCCAGACCAGAAGCTGGATGAATCCTTATTGGCATAAACAAAACATGGTAATTCTAGTCCTCTTGGCACCAATTGGCTTTGATATGGAAAATGTAAACAGATATTTGCATCTGGGCAATGCAAAATGGGAAGGGCAATTCTACAAGAAGTTGGCTTGAAAGTTCATGGTAAGTTTTCTTTATGTGGAAAGAGACATTTCTCCTTCTGTATGAGAAAGAGATGACCTGAGTTGCAACAACCATCTCAAAAATTGCATTCTTGTGGATGGCATAGTAGGTAATAGAACCTTGACTAAGCATCTGATTCACCTGAGTTCATGCTGTCCTTAATCCCAAATGTCTTATTATGTGAGGTTATTTTTTTCCTGTTTGAATTTGTTACTCATACCCAAAAGAAACCACAATGGACAAAAATAATCTTGCAATCAGTGATTGCATATTAATACAATTAGATACATAGTATCATTAGAGAAGTATGAGTATACAGGTGTTGTCATTATGTGTGTGTGTGTGCGTGCGTGTATGTGTTTGCTCTCCCCCCCACAAAGAGTATTTTTCTAAATACAGAGAAGATATTTCTTTTTTTTTTTAAAATAATTTATTTATTTATTTGAGATAGAAAAAGCATGAGAGAAGAGAGGTCAGAGAGAGAAGCAGACTCCCTCTTGAGCAGGAAGCCCAATATGGGACTTGATTTCAGGACTCAAGGATCATAACCTGAGCTGAAGGCAGTTGCTTAACTTACTGAGCCACCTAGGTGCCCAGAAAAGATTTTTTTTTTAAGATTTTATTTATTTATTTGACAGAGGGAGATCACAAGTAGGCAGAGAAGCAGGCAGAGAGAGAGAGAGGAGGAAGCAGGCTCCCCGCTGAGCAGAGAGCCCGATGCGGGGCTCAATCCCAGGACCCTGGGATCATGACCCGAGCCGAAAGCAGAAGCTTTAACCCACTGAGCCACCAGGCGCCCCAGAAAAGATATTTCTTGGGAAGAAATGATCTTGAGCACTTTCTCAAATTATCTGTGATGGAGTACCAGTATTACTTTTTCCCTAATTCTTTATAGCCTAATATCTTGGTAATATAAGAAATTACATCCTTGAATGTCACTACAAGGTCAGATTTGCTTTAAAAATGTTTAAATGACTACTCTCAATTTCTGTCCATATTTTGAAGCAGACCAGCAAAAAGACAATATCTTTTTTTTTTTTTTTAAGATTTTATTTATTTGAGAGAAAGAGATCACAGGGGCAGAGGGAGAAGCAAACTTGCTGCCGAGCAGAGAGCTCTATCCCAGGACCCCGAGATCATGACCTGACCCAAAGGCAGATGCTTAACCAACTGAGCCACCCAGGCGTCCCTGTTTGTGGACTCTATCTTAAGAGGACCTGATTTAGTGTGAGTCCCATGTTCAAAGTAATTACCATATGCTTTGGATTTAAATTCTTTTAAAATTTCTTCTGTAGTTTGGGTGTTTTGTTTTTGTTTTGCTCATCAAGCTAATAATGAAAATGAATTTTTAATGTGAACAAATATACATGAGAATCCAAGTATTATGTTTTTTATCTCCTCAACAGCTGATGCTAATACAAACAACTGTTATTTTTGTGTGGTTCATATGTACACTTACAGTGTATGGTTATTTAATTTTTTTTCAGAAATTTTTTTTCAGAAGGGTGGTGCACCTTGTTTGTTCCAATTCCCTATGTAGAATTACATCACAGTTCCTAGAAGTGGCCCTAATTTACAGTTTTTGTCCTTAAGCTAGTTTAAACTGTTTATATCATCAATATTGTTTCAACAAGGCACTGAAATTGTCCCCCCTGTGTCATTTAATTTGTTTTGGTAGTGTGGGTTAAGTCTTACAGCCGGTGTAGGGCCAATCCTTATATGAACCCTTGAGATTTATAGGTAAATGACCTCTCTTCCTGCTCACTGTCTCTAGGATCAGGAAAAACCTTAAACCAGACTGTGTTAATCTGGGGAAGTTGATCAGAGAAGTCTGTATTTGTGTCTGAATATTCTGTATTGTTTGTCCCTCTGTAGATATATCCTAAATTTATAAATCTTAGTTCAAAAAATACTTCCTAGTTCAAACAAAAACTAGAAACCCACATTCAGATTTGCCTACATGCATAACTTTCCGGCCAGATGTATAAAAGCCTGGATTTTGAAGGGCCAGTGGAAATTTCTGAAGCTCTGATGTGAGTCTTAATTATCTAGACTTTATCATCTGAATCTGTTCATTTACCTGTGCCATCCTGTGTCCTAGAAGATGTAGCCAATCTTCTTGCTGAAGCACTGACTTTCCTCTGTCATTATTTAATTCATATAGGGGAATTTCTTTCTGGTCCTTTTGAGGGGCATTGTAATGCATATTTACTTATATCCATTCACATTTCTAAAAACATTTACCGTGTTATTTGGTAGGTCAAGAAGATAAATATTTCCTATACAACACCCACACAATTCAAGGCACAGGTTATCAAGGAAGGATTTATTTGATGGTAGGTCATTTCATGAACGGCAGAACTTTATCAGTAAAAGAAAATATACTATTTGCTGTCTGTTCCTTCCATCAACCATAGAACAGATGTTCACCGAGCTATGACTACCATGCAATGTGGGTGGCATACAGAGGTCAACAAGACACCCTTGAACTTGTTCATTTAACAGGAGGAAGATGAGGCACATTCTCAGGTCTTTAGAATGTGTGACAGAGAAAGCATTTTTAAATTAAAAATGTAATAAAGCTTATTTAACATTCTTCCTCAAACATGTGTTTTAAGGGAAATCAATCAAATTATTTTAAATTCACAAGGTAGATATGAAAAATAGTTGATCAGAAATATATGATCACTTTTTAGTTTGTGTTGTTTCTGCCTGTTTTTGAATTTTTTTTGTTATGGTAAGTTTTATTAAAAACTGCAGTTAGTTCACAAGTGGGGATTTATCATCCTGCTTTTGATCCCACTGCCTTAAATGATAACACTACCACTCAATAATCTCCAGGCTACCTTCAATCTTGCTCACTTCAAGAAATTACTGTGACCACGGATATGCTTTCTCCCTGCGTGATCTTAATTTCCATTGCATTTCTTCTTGTGATTTGCTATATAATTCCATGTGTTTTCCTCTCCAATGAGAGATGTTTCCTACACCCGATGCTTGCTAGAAGGTGGGACACACAGTCCCTGCTCAAAAAGTAGCTCTGAATGTACGGAATTAAGATTTCCTTGGCCAGAAGCACCTGGGTAGCTCAGTCAGGTGAGAGCCGTACTCTTAATCTCAGCTCAGGTCATAATCTCGAACTCATGAGTTCAAGACCCATGTGGGGCTCCATGCTGGGCATTCATTTACACGCTGGGCATGGAACCTACTTAAAAGAAAAAAATTTCTTGGGCCAACTTTGGGGAGTATCAACACTGAAATGTTAACATCCTCTTGAGTGGCAATGACAGGAGAGGAGAGCACTGATGGTGTACAAAGCCACATATATTTGTTCACTTATATTCATGCAGGATCAATCATTACGTAATCTAAGCATTTGTTATTTTTAAATTCCCAGAATTGAACTGAATCTTTAATGATTGGCTATATTCAAGAGATAGATGAATTTTGTGAACTGAAAATAAGAACACTACTTTGAATTATTGTGGGCTGTCCTGCAAACGCCTAGACATGTCTTTTAATTTAATAGGTTGAAAAAGCAAAACCACATTACAAAGGAGGGTTTCCTATTAAATATTATGGTTACACTTATCTACTGGCTGATACTCTTGTCTCATATTATACAGGTTCAGATCGGTTTCTAAACGAAAATATTGAAATGGTTCGACTCGGGGTTTTCCTCTGGTACTAATTAGGTTAAATCTGTGTGAAATGGGGCATGAGCGTACATTGTATGCTGGGTTTTTATTTTAATTCTGTTGTAAAATATTTTGGAACTATGTCACGGTGTTTTTTATTGAGTGGGAGTGAGTAATTTCACTGAAATCTGTACGCCCGTTTGGAACGCACGAGGTGTTTAAGTTCTAAAAATTGTGATCAGCGAGTTAACAATTAGTGTGCTGTTAGGGAGTTATATAACACAAATACGGATAATTTATGAATTGAACACTTATAAATAAGTTTAACCCTGACTTGAATTTCAACAGGAAAGACCTGATTATTATGTTTTGTTTATATACTCTTCTGGTCATTAAAGCTGATAGTCTGCAATTTTCTGGTGGTTTTAAGTAGGACAGTTACTGGATTATGGGCTTACTCATTAGAAAGGCTGAGCTGTTGTGATGAGAGCAGAGACTGGTCCTCCTACTTCAAGCGTGGCCCACCACCATTTGCTCCTTAAATGGCAACTAGCAAAGGCCAGGACCCTTCTGAAGATGGGGCTACTTAATCCGAATGTCACCGTGGATTCTTTTTTTTTTTTTTTTAAGATTTTATTTATTTATTTATTTATTTTAATATAATTTTTTATTTTTTATAAACATATATTTTTATCCCCAGGGGTACAGGTCTGTGAATCACCAGGTTTACACACTTCACAGCACTTACCAAAACACATACCCTCCCCAATGTCCATAATCCCACCCCCTTCTCCCAAACCCCCTCCCCCCAGCAACCCTCCGTTTGTTTTGTGAGATTAAGAGTCACTTATGGTTTGTCTCCCTCCCAATCCCATCTTGTTTCATTTATTCTTCTCGTACCCACTTAAGCCCCCATGTTGCATCACCACTTCCTCATATCAGGGAGATCATATGATAGTTGTCTTTCTCCGCTTGACTTATTTCGCTAAGCATGATACGCTCTAGTTCCATCCATGTTGTCGCGAATGGCAAGATTTCATTTCTTTTGATGGCTGCATAGTCACCGTGGATTCTTAATGTGTTAATCACTTCATTGGTGGTGACGTCACTCTTCAGTTTCATTTTACCCATTTGTCCTGGACACAGAGATAAACAGAAACCCCGAGCCGCCCCCTCTTTTATCCGGATGGTCACAGACGCATCACGGAATGAATCAGCCAGTGCAGAGATTGAAGGGGCCTTAATGTTTCCTTAAAAGCCCTTCACCCCTCTGAAAAACAAATCCATAGAAATAATCTATCTTTTTGGGGGCACCTGGGTGGCTCAGTGGTTTAAGCCTCTGCCTTCAGCTCAGGTCATGATCTCAGGGTCCTGGGATCGAGCCCCACATCGGGCTCTCTGCTCAGCGGGGAGCCTGCTTCCCCCTCTCTCTCTGCCTGCCTCTGCCTACTTTTGATCTCTCTCTATCAAATAAATAAATAAAAATCTTTAAAAAATTTTAAAAAAAAAAGAAATAATCTATCTTTTAAAAGATTCAAAGCTCCCTCCACGTTTCTCCCCCCGCCCTTGACTGATTGGTAACATATTTAGGCCCAATATTATTTCTTCCGCCTTCATAATTTTTGGAACCTAGATCAGCTACCACTTTTTGCTTATTGCAAAAAGCAATAAGCAAATTACTGCAATAATAGCATTTCTGGGATAAAAATATAAAAATATAAAAGCAATGGTTTATTTTTTGTCGCTTTACTTCGATAGAGTGAAAAAAAACACACAAACTCCAAAATCTGTGCATGAAAATCATCATTATACATTCTCTTCTCGGCAGCAAGAATGCCCCTAGTAATCATGTACATCTTACTTTGTTGTGGGACATAGGATACAAATCACATCCCGCTCAGTATGTGTGAGCCTCTTTAATTGATTAATCATCGTGTTTATTCTACATTATAATACACTCAGCCAAAATTGAAAACACTGCACTTTGCTTCCCCTTTCACCCTTTAACAGATCAGACTAATAAATGATACTAAATATTTGTTGAGTAATTACCAGGTGTTAAGAACTGTTTCAGATGCCGTTGAGGTCCTCCTAGTGCCCCTTTTCGTGGGTGCTGGGAGCAACTGGCTTGTCAAAGGGCTCACTCACCACCCATCTTCTCTGGAGAATTTTGTTTGTTTAGTCTGGGAGGTTACAGACCCTGCTCTCTCCACCCCCAGCTGAGAGGTGGTTACACAAACTGGAAACCCAGGAAACAAAGCCTCTGTCTTCTTGCTCTCGGTGCAGGAGTCAGGGGTGGGGGAGAGCGTGGTACTTTCTGTTCCTTATGTACCTGTAGATTGGGCCAACGCTACACTACACCTGAGGCCACATCATGGCACTGTCCTATTATCTGACCTACTGTCCTCGCTCCCTGTTGTTCCTGGAGAGCATCTCCTCAATCAATCAAGCCTCCTGAATCATCGTCTCTGACTCTGGTCCTTGAGTACACACCAAGGGAAGAGGCCACAAGACAGGAACTAAATTGTTCACAATGGCAAAGCAGGCAGATGTCATCTCCTTCTATAGAAGATGGTTGTGTGCACAGTGGAGCCAGTTCTGGGGGCAGAAGCCTGTTTGAATCTGGTCTCTGCCACTTACTAGCTAAATGGCCTCACCAAGTAACAACTTGACCATGAAGTGTATTCATTTATCTTAGAACATGCTTTGAACATTGCCTGGAAAATAAAAGGTACTATGTATTGTTTAACATTAGGTTTACGATAATGAGGGTTCAAAGAAGTAAAATAAATTGCCTCAGGTTACACAGGTAATAAGTTGTAAGGTTTTCTTCTGAGTGATGACAGCAGGCTTCCTTCTGGACTGTTCCCTTTTCCTTCAACATTCCATTTACGAACGGACGCTTTCTTCAGATTCATCTCTATTGTCTGGCTTGTTCAAGTTTGCCTTCAAGTCTCAAGTCTCACAGGGGGCAGTTCCTGGGATGGCACGGACGTCCTCCACTCATAATTCTGAGCTATTTATTCTTAAAAGTCTACTCTCCTTATTATAAGCTCCGGGAATCACAAATCCCGGATCCTCACCTGGTAGAGAGTACTACCGAAGAGTAAGGTACTAGAGGATGTTTGTGTTGTACTGTTGATCTAATACTACTCAGTATCTTTGATTCATTGCAGGAAAATCAGCCACTGTTATGTCAGGTCTTTCCCTGTGGAGCTCTGACTTTCTGTCGGTCCTTCACTGGTTTCTAAAAATTCTTACCATTTATTGGTGACTTACTACGTAAGTATCAGAGTGGGCTGGACACCAGGGGATATGAACATGAAAATAAGTGTGCTGGGAGTGTGGCAGGACACAAAGAAATGACGACAGTGGTAAGTTGTATTCACCAATGAAGTGATTTTCAAGGACCAGTGACAACAGAGGAGAAGGTGTGCTTCTAAGACCTTGCTGGGGACAGGAAAAGGTGTGCAGAAGCGGGGGCAGCTCCGGAAGGAAGCTTGAGTTGGTGAAAAGGTGAGAGAACACTTGTTTCAAGGTGTAAGGATAGGGAGGGGCAGTGTGCTTGGCCCCTTTCACTCTGTTGTTGCTTACACACAGATCTAGCGCTTGTGCGTCCTGCCACCGTCCTGAGACTTTCTGCAGCAGCTGAAGAAAATGCGCATGTATCTGGTTTAAACGGAGCCGGGTCCTGTCTGGGTCACCTTGGAGGCCTGTAGAGAATGGTGGTCGTGGACTCTGACGCACGACAGAGTGGAGGGCAGTTGGGTCCCACCAACCAGATCGCAGAACTCTTCTGTCTATGAACAAACATTCGTCTCTTGCATCATCGTCGAAGTATCTGAGATGGGGTCCACCATGCTCTGTCACATACTGAAATTTTTTCCCTTAAATTATTAAAATAAAATTATACCCACTTAAATTTTGAATTATTTTTACTTAATTACAGTATGAATTTCCTCAATATTTGGAAATGCCTATTTATAATATTCTATTAGAGGAGTAATAGATAGTAACAGTAAGTGCCTTCCTTCAGTTTTTTTTTTTTTTTTTAAATTTTCTTCCTTCAGTTTATCAGTTGCATAGATAATGGTAATCTATTCAGCTTTGGGAACCTTGAGGAGGGCAGAATCGACAAGTAATTTTCATTCTCCACACAGTCTTGTAGCACATTTAAACAAATTAATGTTAAGTTGCTTAATAATTTAACAAGAGGTTGAATTTATTTCAACAATAAAACACTACTATATACGAATACCTGTATGTAAATAGATAATGTGTTTTATTCTCTGTAATAAAGATGATTTCTGAGATCTGTTTGCTGAATTTCTCCACAAGAAGGTTTTTTATCATTTGTAATGTGGGAGATTCTATTTATGAAGCTTAGGTACATCATTTTCCTATTTGCAAAATATAAACCTGTTTGACTTGAGAAAAAAATAGACTATTATCAAGATTTAAATAAAACTGGGAGCAGATTATGAAATGCTTTAAAATAACTTTTTTAAAAGGGTAGACTGTGTGTGTGTGGTGCATGTACCTCTCTATCAGTCCCTCCACCTCTATCTGGTACATAATACCTTGGAGTAAATTATTTTTCTGTCTTCCAAACTATATATATTAGTTTTCTTTTTCATGAAATGCACAAAAAAGAGGAAACTGTCACTTTATCATTAAAGAGATCATATTTTTCTTGATATTTTACTTTATTTTTTGTAAAGATTTTATTTATTTATTTGAGAGAGAGAGAGTGAGAGAGAGCATGAGAGGGGAGAAGGTCAGAGGGAGAAGCAGACTCCCCGCTGAGTGGGCAGCCTGATGTGGAACTCGATCCCGGGACTCTGGGACCATGAGCTGAGCCGAAGCCTGTCACTTAACCAACTGAGTCACCCAGGTGCCCTATTTTTTATTATTTGTTTATTTAATTAATTTTTTTTAAAAAATTATTTATTTATTTGACAGAGTTCACAAGTAGGCAGAGAGGCAGGCAGGCTCCCCGCTGAGCAGAGAGCCCGATGTGGGGCTCGATCCCAGGACCCTGAGATCATGACCTGAGCCAAAGGCAGAGGCTTTAATGCACTGAGCCATCCCGGTGTCCCTATTTTTAATCTTCTTTATTTTATACCATGTTAGTAATTTCTCTCCTTTACCATGTCTTGTCCAGGACAACTAACTTCTTACACTCTACTATAATATTTATGTAACAGGAGCATCAAAAATGAAATCGAATGTGGACCATAGGAAATGTGTCTTGTTTTAGTTGTATATATTGCACACCTGTTTAATTATTATCACACTTCGTCTGGGAGTACCCTAAAGACTTTCCCCTTACACTGAAGGGTTAGAGGAAATGACATGAATATAAAAAACAACAACCAATTACATTTCGACCTATGAGAAGACTTCAAGGAATGAGGAGAGATATGTCTTGGGGTTAGTTCAGCAATGCTCTTTTGGTACCTAGCCATGCTTAATTCAAACATATGTACATCACTCAGCTATGTAGAAGTAAAAGTGAACGAGTGAGTAGATGAATAACTAGATAAGTAAAAATACTCACAGTAAGATAAACAAGGATCACCAACCTTGAAAGGAGAAGTCTGAAGGAATGAGGGTAGGCGATTCACAGTAAATGAAACCATGTCCCTCTTGTGGCTCCAGAAGGTACTATGCTGTGTTCACCTGAAGTAGAGAAGAAGGATCAGGCTGATTTGTTTCCACTGTTACAGTATTTATATCGTGGGTAATTTCAGACAATGGAATAGTTTACAAAAAATAAGTGCCACATAGATGGCTCAAATTCCTTCTTTATCTTTGTTTTACTCTTTATGGGATGTTGGCTATAACTTCCTCAATGTGAGATAGGCTGAGTAGGGAATTTCTTCCATATATCTGTGCTGAGATTCTTCCGTATTTTTGATGAGTCAATTATCCAAAGGATTTGTAAATATCTTTATAATAGACCTCATATCTACCAAGTGAAACATCACCAACACTAATGCTCTTTTAATATTATGCTTGGGAGTACAGTGTTGCCTTTGTGTAAATCTGACATCCAAAAGAGGGAGTTGTACATCTGTTTTACTCCCCGTAATAAAGGTGATTTCTGGGAATTGTTTGCTGAATATCTCTACAACAAGATGTATATCATTTTTATTGATGATATGGGAGATGTCATTTATGAAGCTCAGGTACATCATTTTCTTATTTGGAAAGTATAAAACTGTTAGACTCACAGAAAAACAGAACAAAACAAGACACAACTGTCTTTATTTTTTTTAATCAGAAATTTAAATAGAGTGGGTAGGAAATATGAAATGATCCCAAAATCTTAAAAAAGGTTTGACTGCAGCTCCCCAAAGATAAATATTTAGGTCTTTTCAGTGCAGAGAGTAACTCCATTAGCCCTAACTGACACATGAAAGTCAGAGTGCCATTTAGTCAGTAAACTTCCTAAGAGGAAAAAAAGAAAATTGTCTACCAGTTCTTGACTTGCTCTGCTGCCCATGCATTTTATTAGTGAACCTCCACGACAAATTAGTAATCAAATATACGGTATAATCACACTGCATATGTATAGGAGCTAATATTTAATGTTTAAAATATATATTAAAATATATCATTGTATATCATTGTAAATATATCATTATATATTAAAACACATCATTATATATTAAAATATATCATTAACCATACTAAAATAATCATTTCAGAGAAAATTTCAATATTTTATCTGGTTGCTACATGTCAAAGTATGTGATTAATTTACATTAATACACTGAACTTGTTTTTTATATTCATATGTTAACTATGACCACAGTGTGTCAAAATTTGAGTTTTACACAACAGACACAGAGTTCCTAGTTTTGAAGAACATACATTAATACATATTAGCATGTGCTAATTGCATTTGTTTAACACTAAGTTATATCACTAAAATAAACACTCATAGGTTCCTGGGTGGCTCAGTTAAGTGTCTGCCTTTGGCTCAGGTCATGATCCTAGGGCCCTGGGATCGAGCCCTGTGTCAGTCTCCTTGCTCAGTGGCTAGCCTGCTTCTCCCTGTCCCTCTCCTGCCTGCCACTCTCCCTACTTGTGTTCTCTCAAATAAATAAAACCTTTTAAAAAAACCAAATACTAAAATAAAAGGAAAAAATCTATTAAAATTGGTAGAAAACCTACATTCATGAACTGAGATGATATTATAAGAATTTTTAAAATTTATAATCTCTGACACCTGTGTAGCACAAGGAATACTGGCTTTAAGTAGTGAATTTTACTATTAAAAAGGTTAAAAATACTACTTTTTTAGGCCAGCTTACAATAGTATGTTTAAAATTTCAGCTACTAGAGTTGATGACAATCGACATATAAATGTAACATTGCCAAATGAGCTAATTGAGAAGAATGGCTGATTTGTCCACATGTTTCAATTACCCTAATGAAAAAGTGCCAGATTTTTAGGGTGCTCTCTCTCAATCTTTCTCTTTTCCATAAACACACACATTCATACGTGTGCCCCACACTTGCTTGTGCTCATACATGTACCCGCATAATTTTACTCAGAACAAAAGTTGAAGAATGGCTTTCAGCAAATACTGCTAGAGCAGCGTTAAGACAGTTGTACAAAGATATGTTCCTTGAATGCAGCTAATAGGTCCAGATTCTATTACTTACTTAGTTCACTGTTTTGAAGGATATGTAAATTAAATTGACTATAAAAAGTTCTAATATATACTCAATACAATTTTGGTTGCTCTATGTACATCAAATCCTATGTTAACCAATTTAAAATCCTTCACTGAAGGTAATTTCTTCACTTAACAAAATATTTAGTTTATATGTATTATTTAAAGTTTCAGTGCCACTAGATATCAAATAGGAAATGTTCAACTGTTTTCTAAATATTCCTGATATTGCCTATTTTTTCTAACATAATTTTCATTGGAGAAAAAGAATATATAATTTCATATATTAATTGATGAAATTGGATAAAGAAAAAAGCTAATTGTTAACTTCACGTTATAATAAAAGTGACATGGTCAATCTCTTCTATTTTCATAAGATTTTAACACTGTTGTGAAGTTTGGATGAAAGTGTCTATTTTTAATTAAATTGTAATCAAGGTTCACAAAGGAACTCATAAATAATTCTTAGTAGCAAACATGTTATTGACGTATTTGTCAACAGGTGTTTTATTTGATTACACACATTAAAGTCAAAAATATCCCAGGCTTCTTTAGTAGTTTTGAGAGGTCACAATGTGGTCAGTGCTAAAAAACTAAATCTGACTGCAAAGCCTCTGATCTGGAAAAACTCTGGGTATTCCAAGTAGAGGACACCCCCCCGCCCAGCTTCTCTTGAAAGAGTGTTTGTTTCTCTTTTGTCTTGGCCTCATCCAATATCCACGTAGAAGGGTCTCTGTCTTTTTGTGGGCATTTGTCCACTCTCTGTGTTTTCTATCATTACCCTAACATTTAAAAATTCATTTAAATTTGATTGCCATGCTAAAAAAAAATTAGCAATGTATAAAATATACAGCTTTTATTGCGAAGAATGATGGTGGGTAAATAATCATGTTAAAAAGTATTTAACTAATTTTAGGGGTGTCTGGCTGGGTCAGTTCATAGAGCATGTGACTTTTATTTTTTTATTATTTTTTAAAGATTTTATTTCTTTATTTGACAGACAGAAGTCTCAAGTAGGCAGAGAAGCAGGCAGAGAGAGAGAGAGAGAGGAGGAAGCAGGTTCTCTGCTGAGCAGAGAGCCCAACGTGGTGCTTGATCCCAGGACCCTGAGATCATGACCTGAGCTGAAGGCAGAGGCTTAACCCACTGAGCCACCCAGATGCCCCGAGCATGTGACTTTTAACTCAGGGTTGTGGTTCAAGCCCTATGCTGGGCATGGAGGACACTTAAAAAAAAAAAAAAAAAAAAAAAGGAGGAAAAAAATAAAAAGTATTTACTACTTTCTATGATTACATGAAATCATTAGCTAGGATGGAGTCCAGGCTTACTTTATATTGTGGTTTCTGAATGTAATAAAATTTTTGCTTATTTGTTTTTTTCTCACTAGAGCTATTGTGTCTTTCATCTACTTTCAGCAATAATTTAAAACCAAGTTTCCTGGATTCATATCTTTGGGGAATGACTGTCATCTTGCAGAAGAGGAGGAAACTCACATTTTTTTGAAGGCCTACTATGTGCTGTGATTTTGATATACCATTTCATCATTAATGCCATGTTCTGATATTCCTATTAGTTATTACAGATGAAAAAAATTGCAACTCATTGATGTTGAGCAACAATCCATGTCACACAAACAATCATTTAAGAAATCAGGATTTGGATTCATCTTTGTCTGATCCTAAAGATTGTGGTGTTTCTAGTATTCTCTTGAGTAAAAGTATATACCCAGTTATCCCAACATAGGTTCTGTGGCAGGCAGGGGCTGATTGGTCTAAGCTCAAAGGATGCTGAGTTTTTCACGATAAGCCTATTTGAAGGCACTGTTTTAAGTTTCTTATATTTGACTATTGATATCTTCATTGAACTTATTTGTATTTAAACTTTTCCCTTAAAAATATTTTTCAAAACATAAGCAAAAGGATGAAGTTAAAAAATTTGAAAGAGAGAAGCACTGAAGATAAAAAAAAAAACAAAATACAAAAAACCCTCCACATATATTCAGAGATTGAGCTTAAAATTGTTCTGCCTATAAACTAGGTTTATAAACTGTGAGCTATAATTGTCTGCACTGTAATAAAGTTTTTATGTACTAACTCCGTTTGAGTGTCACAAGAGCTCTCTACAGTGGATATTATTATAATGATGATATCACTGTTTTGCCAAGTGAGACACAAGAAATAATGACACTGCATGGTGAGGTAGCTCTTCTAGTACCGGTGGAATTGGTTTGCAGGCACAGTTGGTCTAGCACCAGAGCCCACAGTCCTTCAGATCATTATTATTAAATGCAGTTTGTTACCTGAGCACTTTTAGTTGTGCCAAATACTCTTTTAAGCCTTCCTTCTATTTCTTGAAAATCTTGCAGTTACCCTGTAAAATATGTAGTTATTATTTCCAGGTTCTAGGTGAGGAAATCATTTAATAAAGGTCACACAGATGGCCAGGGACAGAGCTCACATGCAAACTCAGGACTATTTGCTTTGCCTTTCTTAAGGAATTTATGATCAGGAAATTTTCAAGTTGGTCTAAAGCAATTGAAACACTCTCTATTCCTTCTATTATTTTCTCAGAACTTAGACTAGTCCTTTTTATTTATTTATTTTTTTAACTTTGTTAGGGTGATTTTATCTATTTTCACGAATTTCGCTGCTGACAGCTTCTGGAGTCCATATCTGAACTGGGACTACAGATGAAATTTCCAACTGCTTTCTGCACATCTCTCCTTTAATTTCCTGAAGACAGCTCAAAGTCTAACCTCTGAACTCATCATCAGACCTTCTCAGAAACACAGACTTTCTCCTGCTTTCCCTCCCTCAGAAATGGAGAATAGCTCTCTTCTCTGGCCAAATGATCAGGCAGAAACACTGGCAAAATATTTCACTCTTCCCTAAATCCCATGGTTCACTCAAATATGGGGTCATTATTTTTATTTCTTTTTTTTTTAAGATTTATTTATATATTTATTTGAGAGAGAAAGAGAGAGAGCATGAGAGAGGAGAAGGTCAGAGGGAGACGCAGACTCCCCATGGAGCTGGGAGCCTGACGTGGGACTCGATCCTGGGACTCTAGGATCATGGCCTGAGCTGAAGGCAGTCGCTTAACCAACTGAGCCACCCAGGTGCCCCCCATTATTTTTATTTCTTACTTGTCACACTGCCTTTAAGGTAAAGCCCAGACATTTTAGTATGGTTAATAGAGCCCATTTTGATCAGACTTCTCTCTCTCTTTCTAGCTTCATGGTCACAGTTGCAGGGGCTGGGACTAGGTGGGGCACTTGACTCAGGTATGAAATCTCAGGGGTCACAAAATTTAGCAATCAAGACAAGTAACATTTAAATGCAATAATTAGAAAATTTAAAAATCAATGCAAAAAGAATCCTTGATGAGGAAATACCAAATTTTAAATGAAGGCAGTGCAACAGAGTCAGAGGGTAAGGAAGGTGGATGATTCAGGAAAAAAGCTCCTGTTTAAGAAAAAAACATCAAATTCATGGAAATTCACAATCAATTATTTATTTGTATGGCTTTGCTATTGTGATTCTAAAGGCAGAAATAATGTAATTACAAGCTTAGTTACTTGAAAATACAATATATATATATACATATGTGTATATATATATATTTATATATTTAACTTGAGAAAACAAAAATTATTTGACACCAGAACGGACTTTACGCCATCTGTGGTGAGAAAATGGAAAATTCAAACTAAGGCTCGAATTCCTCATCTATAAAATAAACAATAAAGTAAGTTACCAGTTTAAAAATAATATTTGCGGGTGCCTAGGTGGCTATCAATGGATTAAAGCCTCTGCCTTTGGCTCAGGTCATGATCTCAGGGTCCTGGGATCAAGCCTCACATCGGGCTCTCTGCTTGGCAGGGAGCCTGCTTCCTCCATTCTCTCTCTGCCTGTCTCTCCGCCTACTTGTGATCTCTGTCTGTCAAATAAATAAAATCTTTAAAAAATAATAAAAATAATGTTTGCATAGTGCTTCCTGTGTGAGTACGAATGTTCTAAACCCAATGCAGATGGTCACTCATTAAAATTCCAATGACTCCATTTTAGAGATGACAAAACTGAAGGAAGGGAGGTCAGCAAGTTTCCTAAAGTTACAGTGTACGGAACAATTGTTAAGATCTAGATAATAGATTCACCATCCAAGTCTGTCATCAGGTTAGTATCAGAGACAGGGGTTGTACCCCCCAAATTAGGCTTAAGAATCCAAGGTTTTAACAGGCACCTGGGAGCGGTCTTTCATGGATCTTTGTGGGGATTGGATGAGAGCATATGTCACATCTACACATTTATTTCCTTCTCTGATCCTCCCATAAATAGTATTCAGGCTGCTGAATTTTGTTTGCATCATTACCTTATTTCTTCATGGGTCAGACAGCAACTGTCTGCAATCTTAAATGCAATCTTCCTGCTGAACTATTCATATGTAAATGTAATTAATATTATTCATATTTAAACTCAAGAATTAAGTTTGTATCTGATATTTATTAAAATACTTGCTAATTGTGGTACACCTTATTCAATAAATACGTAAAATTTGAAAAAGGGTCATAGATCTTTGATCCTAAATTCATATGCAAAGCGGTATAATTTAATTTTTTTTCTGTTATGATAATATTATGAGCTACTTTCCTGAAAAGATTTACACCACAATATTAATTGTAGATACCTCTGCCTGAGGAGGTAATGAGCAATTTTTATTACTTTTCACCTTTTATTTTTCTATCATGTTGATTTTTTTCTTATTTATTTATTTATTTATTTGTGAGAGAAAGAGAGCAAAGGTGCACAAGCAGGAGGAGTGGCAAAGGGAGAAGAAGAAGCAGGCTCTCAGGTGAGCAAGGAGCCCAATGCAGGACTTGATCCCAGCAACCCTGTAACACTATATTTTAGTATAAAAACAAAGAATAAATTTTTACATTATACACTGTTTATGATTTTTATTCTTTGTTTTTATACTAGAATATTCCAAAAATGAATGAATGTTGAAGAATTCATATAAGGACATTGCCCAAAATAGGTGTATATTGTTGCAAATCTTGTTTCAAATTTCAGACATAGTACTCATGCAAAGAAGAGTATTTTATTACAGATTAAATACTTAGAGAGAACAAAATAATGTAACTGAAAAAAACAATGTAACTAAGGATACCTTGATCTAATAATGTGAATTATTTTATATTTCATATTTACTATTACCTCCTGAACTTACTTCACTTTCACTGATTTAAAAAAATATTTATCTCATAAATATTGAACTTAATTTCTATCATAATGAACATATTTCATCATAGCCTATTCTTCGCTCACCGTTCTCAAATCAGTCCAACATATTTTAATGTTTTGAACACTTTCTGAACACTTTTTTCAAAGGCAACTAGATATGAACTATTATGACCCCTCTACGCCTCCCAATTTGTACCCTAGTTCCAAGATATAATAGACGGTTAACAGCACAGAACACACGGAGTTAAGAATTCTTGAAGAATGACTTTGTTGTCAAATCATAGGTTACTTTGCCTGGAATATACTCCTGCATTAAGAACTGCTTTCAATTGATAATGGACTTTCTAAAGATAAGGAAAACTCAGAATAATCCGGTTTTAATGGCTTCATCAAGCCCAGTAGTTTATGACCTTACATTTCTGCATCATTTTCCAGAAAATGCTCCTTGTACATTTCAATGGTGTTTCAAGACCCAATTTCCCATTCTCAGATGAGACAAACACTTTCAGGTGATGGAAGCTATATCTACAGGAAGGATACAGACCAATGTCATTTTTTAAAAAGCCATGTGCTAATATCATTTTTAAATGCAACTGTATCCTTTACTCCTCACTGCCAAGGGTGCGAGATGAAGGATCTTGCAGACCATTAAGTCCTTACATTTTTTTCTGAATCAGCACAAACTCTTCAGCGCAGGTGTTTCTGTAATTATGATACATTGGGAAAATTCTCTGTGTTCAATGGCCCTCAGACTCACACTTCCACCTCATCAGTCACATGTCAGTCTGACCCCACCCCTTGCCCTAAATCTCTGGTGTCATTAAGAAGCTGAAAACTTCAGAGGGCAGATTTGCAGCTGTGATGTATAATACAGAACATTTCATGAAAAATGTATGAGTATGAGATTTTTTTCTAATATTTCCTCTGTAGCGATCTGCCAGAACCATAACCATCTAGACATGTTTATTATACAGATTTTTTAAAAGAGGCTTTCATTGCTCTTTGCGATGTGATGTTCCCTTGTTATTTCATAAACACTCCATTGATATTCTTTCTGCAACAAACTGCTCTAACCTCAGGAACACAGCTGCTGCTTCCTTCCAGTGAAATCTGTATTTTCAATCATAGAAAAGGCTTCACCTTAATGTAACTGTAGTCTTTTGGTATTTTTTCTGACTTGCTAACCAAAACCAAGTAGCTTCTATACATTTAAGAGGATGCTAATATCCTTTAACAAATACTGGGTGCCTGGATAATCAGACTTTTTTTGGAGATTATGTTAGGGAAGAATATAATAGTACTTTGAATCACTGGATTCCATAATAATATATATCCATATATATATATATATTTATATATATATATATACACATCCATATATATATATACACATCCATATATATATCCATGTCTATCATTATGGAGTCCAGTGATGGATATATATCATTATATATACTGATATATGGATACACACACACACATATATATGTCTATATGTATATGAAATGATGCACATATATGATACATAAAGTATTTGCATTTTTGGCTCTTTTCTCTGAACTCCAATAGCATTTATAACCTTCTCGGCTCTCAATGATTGGCCTCTAGTATCTTGTTTTATTACTTACACTTTCACATATGTTTACAGACTTACTACTTGTGTTTTAATCTCTTTAGGGGCAGCAACTGTGCCATTAATCCTCCTTTGGCCATGCAAATACTGTAGTGAGTTCTCTTCCTTTGTTTCCCTCCCTCTCCTCTTTCCCTCCTTCCTCCTCACGCATTCATTAACTATTTCTAGAGAACTCCAATGATCCACGCACTCTGCAGAGTTATCATCTTAAAAATATAACTTTTGAAAGAATTGTATAATTCTATGGTAATTCTGTTTTTACCATTGACATTTGAGACTTCTAGGCAGATAAGAATATATTGGCAACCACTGAGAAGAGAAAAAATACGTACATTGCAGAAAACTGGAATATGGTAACAGCTTACCATTGATACCTGCTATCAAAGGCATGTCTGTTCAAGTGAGAAACTTGTATTCCATGAAAAAATAAAGATTTCAAGGTTTAATACTATTTGCCATTATTTCCACGATAAACAGTAATAGGCAAAAGTGTTTTTTTGTTTGTTTGTTTTTATGTGGACTTTTCACTTTCTTTTGGAAGGAAACACAAAATCCAGGAGTAGCTTTGACAACGAGAATCAGTAGTCAACAACATATGCAGAAAAATGCGGATACTTTCTTTAAGGCAAGTCCAAGCCTGCTCTAATTCACCTGCAGCATATAGGAATGCAATCTTCACACATAGTTTTAAGAACTACTTCACTAGTTCTGAAGAGTAATACTTATGTGGTAAATGAAGTCATCCTGTCATAGGAACAAAATGAAACAATTCTTTCCAAGGAAAGGCAATATCTAATGCTCCTTATTTTTTTAAATGCTGGCTTTTTAGAGAAAATTTTAAAGGATTAGTGATAAAGAAGGGACATTTCAGCATATATAATGGGATGCTAAAATAAGTTTTTGGCAATGATTATAGCCTATTGATTCATTACAGAAGAGTCATAAAGAGGGCTGCCTTTACAAGTACATTCCATTATTGCATTCAATCTTTGGGTTAAACAGTAGTAACAGGGGCATCTGGGTACCACAGTCAGTTGAGCATCTGACTCTTGATTTTGGTTCAGGTCATGATCTCAGGTGGTGAGACAGCCTGTGTAAGGATTCACTCTCCGCATGGAATGTGCTTGAGATTCTTTCCTTCTCCTTCTACCCCTCACCATGCTCACATTCAGGCTCTCTTTCTCTCTCTCTTTAAAATAAATAAATGCAATCTTTAAAAGAAATTAAGTATGGTGTCTACATACTTGAGTTCATTGATAATCATTGCAAAGAAGGACGCCTTTGCTGAAATTCATCATCAGTGTAAATAACACTATAAAAAGCATTGAGAAGACTAGAGAGTTTGATATTTTGATGTTATAATCTTGAAGCTACTATTTCCTGAGCTCTCACTCTACGAGCCAAGTCTTGTCCTTGATACTTTACATGATTCATTGTGTTGAAACCTCTAAAGAAACCTATGAAAGGGAGTTTTTACTCCATTACTTCCACATGACAAAACTGAAATGGAGTTGGTTCACTTGCCACACAATTTTCTTAATTGGCAAACTTGTGAGAAATTCTTGAATGATCACAGTGCCAAGAATAGGTATATTTCTCTTAGGAATCCTTGTTTTTTAAGTTAGATATTTGCATGGGAATTTCAGTTTCCATGTTTATATTATTGCTAAAATGAATGGAGCCAACACTAGAACATATCTGGAAAAATACACCTATTATTTCAGAATATATATGTGGTTTCTTTTCAGTGTCCATTTCAATAGATTCCCAGACTTACTTTTCTCCATTATTTTTAATTCAAGCTACCTTAAAGTATAGACTTTAACATAGGCAAACAAATACTATCAAGTTTCATAAATAAATGCATGAATACATTCACCTACAGGGACTTTTCCTACTGTCTGAATTTATCTTTCTTTTTAAATCATCAGCTAAGTATTGCCTGTTAAATTGGCTTCACTTGCTCTGTGGTGTGGTAAGCCAGTTTTTTTGTTTTGTTTTTTGTTTTTCATTTTTCCTTGGAGTTTGATTACTCCCTGGATAGGGTGATAAAAATATTTAGAAGGCCTAGGGATGTAGCAAACTGTAAAGCTTTGTGAAATAGCTATTTTTAAAAAAAGATTTATTTACTTGAGAGACAGAGGGAGACAGAGAGGGAGCCTGAGCAGAAGGGAGGAACAGAGGGAGAGGGAGAAGCAGACGCCCTTGCGGAGCAAGGAACCCAACTTAGGACTGGATCCTAGGACCTTGAGATCATGACCTGAGCCAAAGGCAGACACTTAAATGACCGAGCCACTGACTGAGCCTGACAGAGCTAGGTGCCCCTGAAATAGCTAATTTTTATCTTGACTAGCCTGAAGGAGTTCGCAAAAGATTTCCCTTCCTTTGTTGGTAGAGTGCTCCACGCACCAGGTAGAAATGAGTTCTGCTCTTTGTGCCCTCTTGGCCCACAGTCACAAAAGCCAGCCTTATACAAAGCACGAGTGGTATACTTTTATTTTGGTCAACACCTTATTTCTGCTCAGCTTGCCTCATTTTCAATTGTGGCTCTCCCACTCCTTAGCTGCCTGACTCAGGTCAAGTTATTCACCCTTCCCATGCCTCAGATTTCCCGCCGATTATAGGGAAATAACCGTACTTCATCCTAGTGTTATTGTGAAGATTAATGTGAGATATACCATAAAACATGCCTGATAGAAAAAAAAAAACCTCATTAAATATAAGTTGTTGTGGTTGCTGTTGATAGGACTATGCCGTCATTATTATGGCATTTAGTGTCATGTCCTATTTTTTTTTAAGATTTTATTTATTTATTTGACAGACAGAGATCGAAGACAGAGAGGCAGGAAGAGAGGGGGAAAGCAGGCTCCCTGCCGAGCAGAGAGCCCGATGTGGGGCTCGATCCCAGGACCCTGGGATCACGACCGAGCCCAAGGCAGAGGCTTTAACCCACTGAGCCACCCTGGCGCCCCCCACATCCTATTTTTAAAGGTACCACAGTGAGTTTGTTCTCACCCTCTGGGAGAGAAAGTAATTTTTTAGGAAGTATGGGTGGAGCATTTTCAGTACTCCTAATTGAGTTTCTGTGAAGGCATTATTTTGTTTTCATTTTTATTTTATTTATTTTATTTATCATTTGGCTTTTAAATATGAGTTATAATCTTTGATTGATAAAGATATTTAGGTACGTTGTGAAATCAGATGCTTGATATGTACTATTTGTCTTATACTTTCAAGACAATTGTGGTATTAGTAACACAAATAAGAGTGGCTTATTGAGTTTCAGCCAAAATTCTGCTATCTCAATATGTGGAGTTTTGGCTTATTTATAAGGACATTTTTGAGCAGGACTCTGCTACACCTCATTGGCCTGTGATGATCTGCACATTCGTCATTCCTGTTTCTCTTTCAGTTGTAATTATCTATGTGTATGTCTGTCCTTGGGTTCATTTTTATTTCACACTTTTCTTTGCCTTTGTAGATATGTCAAATGACACAACTTGTTTATACTAGATCTTTGTGAATTATTTTTGTATTTACATAAGTAATTTGATATTTTAAATTTTAAGATAGACTTCCTATTTAAAAGAACAGTTTTTTTTTTTTTTAAGATTTTATTTATTTATCGGGGGGGGGGGGGAGCGAGCACAGACAGACAGAATGGCAGGCAGAGGCAGAGGGAGAAGCAGGCTCCCTGCTGAGCAAGGAGTCCGATGTGGGACTCGATCCCAGGATGCTGGGATCATGACCTGAGCTGAAGGCAGCTGCTTAACCAACTGAGCCACCCAGGCGTCCCAAAAGAACAGTTTTTAAAACAATAATTTATAATAAAAATATTCTCTCACCAACTTATCAGTTATCAGTTTCATATTTGAATGTTCACAAATCCAGTTTTTTTTTAACATTCAATGTATCTCAATTATAGTGTCTATCATTCTAAAGAGGACTAAGAAAAAGTTCTAAGTAACAATACTAACTCTTGGGAGAAATTCCATATGTACGATTATTTTAAAGAAAAGTATATAGCAAATGGATAATTTTCCTCATTCATGAAGAATTGATTTTCAAAAGAATGTTGACCTAAAGAATTTTACCAAGAAGAAATAGCACAACTTACGTTTCTTGTTACTAGAAGCACTTACTTACAGAGTAGAATTAATCACTTGCTACCTTAGAATGGAGTGGATCACACAACTCTGTCATTTATACCTTCTGACTGGAAAGTAAACTTAGGCATGTTTATTTTATTTTTTCATTTTTTTATTTTTATTTTTTAAGATTTTATTTATTTATTTGACACAGAGAGAGAGATCACAAGTAGGCAGAGAGGCAGGCAGAGAGAGAGGAGGAAGCAGGCTCCCCGCTGAGCAGAGAGCCCGATGTGGGGCTCCATCCCAGGACCCTGGGATCATGACCTGAGCTGAACGCAGAGGCTTCATGCACTGAGCCACCCAGGTGCCCCTAAACTTAGGCACGTTTAAAGGAAAAAATTCAATATGCCTTTACATGAGAAACTTGGTAAGTTTCCTAGAATACCAAAATTGATACAAGTTTTAATATTCATAGGAATATTAATCACATCTTGAGTTTAGAAATTGCTATTATTTATGTTAAATACACTTATTTTTTAAACTGAGTAAGGGAAATTTACACTTATTAACAAATGTTCAGTGAATGTACCCAATCAAAACTTATTTGTTATTAAAGTCCTGCAGCTTGTTACAGGAGAAAGTAGGAAAATAATTGTCAAGCTACAATGTGTTGCTTAATCTCAGGTGCAGACTATTATTTGCATTTTTGCTTGTTACTTTGGTAGGAAGTGGAAACCACATTAAATTTTGTGACACAGAAATCCTACAAACTCAGTCCTTTTAGGAACATTAGATTTGTAGTATCCGCATAATTGTGACTATATGCAGCAACAACATAAAAGACGTTGAGTAGATAAAGTTTACTATTACTGACTTCTAAAATAAATTGTTATTGTATTCTTACCTCAATTCCATGGCAGTGTTATTTTCCCAATATCATGAGAAGAAAAATTTAGTTTCGGGAAGATTGAGTAATTTGCCAAAGTAATGGAAACAAACACCTTTCAAAGCTGAGATTTGAACTCAATCCATTCTGGCTTTGAAGTCTATATATCTGATCAATACAAACATTCTCTTATTGCTGTACACATCAGATGTTTTTTAAGGAAGAATTGTTACAATATTAGTGCATTGTAGAAGACATTGAGGATATGGAAGTAGATTTATTAAATACATTAAAACCTCATAATACTTTGACTTGGTAATAAAATAAAGCTTATTAAGGTGAATGAAATAATACACTGTTATATATTTTTTGTTGTTTCTAAAGGGCAAAAGGAAATTTCCTTAAATATTATAGAATCAAATTAGTATTGAGTGCCATTTTTTAAAAAATCAATATTTTGTCTGTAAATTTACTATCATATTAAAAATTTCCTGCAGCTCAGTAGATGAGGTGATTGTCACCAGACTCTTTTTTTAACATATCTGTGAGGTTTTTTTTTTTAGCTCAAATTACCTATTTAGAGTGAGTTCCTACTTAGAATTGGTCAAAATTAAAAATTCAATAAATGTTTTCTTCTTTATTTCAACTTTAATTTTGAATATGTTCTTTCTTTCCATTCACTATTCTTGATGATATTAATAACCGGTATTGTAATTGTGATCATGTATGATTTATAACTTATCTATGAAATTTTATCTTCAAGCCTGTAGGCTTAGTAGTGTATCTTTATACCTGAAATGCAATAATAAGATGCAGGATTTGTATTTATAAACATTTGAGTGGTGTGGGGTAAGCCATTTAATCTTATATATCAATTACTCATATGATAATTGTTCCTTAAGTTCTTCCTATTCCAGTAGATACAAGGTCATTTGCAAGGATTTGGGCTTAGTTATTTTTTAAATCTTTAAAACAGTACCTGGCAATTAGTTGGTTTACTCTAAGAACATTAATTTAAATGAATGAATGTCTCCTGTAAACATTAACAATATGTAACATAACCTATAACTGGAACAAATTCTATAAACCTTAGAAATACATAATATAAATAATTATACAAAAAGAGAAGCAACTTTAGAGGGTGAAGCCTGCTTAAGATTCTCTCTCCCTCTCCCTTTGCCCTCCCCCTGCTTGTGCGTGCGCACTAGCTCTCTTTCTAAAAAAAGAAAAAAAAAGAAAGAAAAACAGAAGCAAACTTAAATTAAAAAAATAGTTAGATTCATGAGTTATCGATTTTAGAAGATTGCTGAACTGAAGTATTATACTAGGAAGGGGTAGAATAACTTACTTTGGTTATTCCTAGAAGCACTAATGATGGAATGGATTTCGTCATTTGTTACATACAATCTTTCCATGAGATGTAAGGATGCGCTGAAATGTGAACATTTCCTAGTCCAAAAGCTCATTATCAATTAGTAAAAAATTCAGAATATATATATATTTTGCAGTGACTAAAGTTCTGTTTAGATTCCAAGGACATTCCATGGAACTTTATTGTCACGATGCAGCCAGAATGTGTTCTTACTGTGTTTTATCCAGGCCAGTGATTGAAGTCAAGAAATCCTTGATTCTAAACTGGCGCCAATCAAGCCAGCAGAGGAAAAATCCCTTTAGTAGCTAATTATCATGAACAAAACAGGCATGTATCATTAACATGAATAAGCATAAATGCAGAACCTCTAGTGAGCCCAGTTTATGCTTTACATGGATACCACAGGACTCTAAAAATGACTGGGCAATGAGAAACCATGGAAAGTGATGGGAACATTTATGATTATTGGGCTTTAAATGTTTTTATCACAACATTAAAAACTCTTGCTCTAGGTTATAAATGTGTAGAATATTGAAAAAAATCATAAAACTAATATCATACAGTACACTATCATTTAAACCATTAGAAGCATTGAGAGGTAACTTTGTTTTTGTAAAAATCTTTATTTTTTAATTTTTTATTATGTTATGTTAATCACATACAGTACATCATTAGTTTTTGATGTAGTGTTCTAAGATTCAAGTTTATGTATAACACTCCATGCTTCATGAAATCTATGCCCTCCTTAATACCTATCACCAGGCTCACCCATCCCCCCACCCCCTCGCCTCTAAACCCCTCAGATTGTTTCCCAGAGTCTCATGGTTCTTTCACCCCTCCAAATTCCTCCCCTTCGATTTTCCCTTCCTTCTCCTAATGTCCTCCATTTTATTCCTTATGTTCCACAAGTAAGTGAGACCATATGATAATTGACTCTCTCTGCTTGACTTATTTCACTCAGCATAATCTCCTCCAGTCCCGTCCATGTTGATGCAGAAGTTGGGTATTCATCCTTTCTGATGGCAGAGTAATATTCCTTATCAAGAGTAGTTGAGGGATGCCTGGATGGCTCAGAGGGTTAAGCCTCTGCCTTTGGCTCAGGTCATGATATCAGGGTCCTAGGATAGAGCCCAATCGGGCTCTCTGCTCAGCAGGGAGCCTACTTCCCACCACCCACCACCCCTGCCTGCCTCTCTGCCTACTTGTGATCTCTCTCTGTCAAATAAATAAGTAAAATCTTAAAAAAAAAAGAGTAGTTGAACGATGCTTGCTTTGCTCTTCATCACAGAATTTACAACATGGAATTGAACAATACCTATATTTGGCAAACTGCCCTATCTTTTTTTTAAGTATGGATAAGCTTAGAGCACTTCATCTTTTGCATTTTCAATGTTGTGAACTATTTCTGAGAATTCCTTTAATAGGAGGGATTTTGCCAGTATCCCTTCCTGTGGGCCATCTTCAGTTTTTGTATTGTAACTACTTTCCTCACTTATGTTGATCCTCATGTCATTAAGTTCCTCTGGTTACACATCCAGCCTCTCCTGAAGGGGCAGCAGGGCCAGCATTCCAGGGGCAGCTCTCTCCTTTATAACTCCATTTCAATTCAGGCATTATTACTTATCTTTCCCTTGTTGCAGTTTCTGCTCTGTTGGTCATTCTCTCTTTTGATTATCCATTTTTTGTAAAATATCATGGGGGAGACAAGGGTGGCAACACAGCTACAAACTTTGCTGCTTGGGTACCCACTGAACGACAGATTCATGGTGACCAATCACAGGCAGACTCTGAAAGATGTGAGGTGATACTTCCCTTACCATGATGTATACCTTGTGATTTATGTCGTGACTTGAGGAGCTAGCTATAAAGTTGGTGCATTATACAATTCTAGTAGTTAATATGTCATGGTAACTGAAACTTGAACCATGTTGATGGGAAGATCAGAGTTATTTCACACAGATTATGGCAAGTGGAATGTATGCATGCATTTCTGAATTATCCAAATCCAGGACCGTATGTAATTATTATTCAAATATATGAAAGCTACTGATTTTCTCTATCAGTTTTATAGTCTGCTACTTTATTGTTTGTTTATTTTTGGATATTCTCCTAGGTACCATTGGGTTTTCCAGGTAACTATTTGATTAGCTGCATGTGGAGATTGTGCAAATTTTAGCATTTCAAAATTATGAAAAAAATTGTCTTATTATGCTCATTAATTCCTTCAATAGAACATTAAACAGTGGTAAAGAAAGTGGACATTCTTTGCTTATTTTCACTTCAGCAAAGATGCAAACGGTGGCTTCCCACAAAAGAGGATGTTGGCATAGCATCTGCCAAGGAAGAGAGCAAGATGCTATTGTGAATGCATAATGAGTTTAAGTACCCTTTCAGCAACTAAGGTGATCATATAGCATCTGTCCTCAGATACCTTCATGAGGTGAGTTATGGTAAAAGCCTATTAAAATATCAAACTATCCTTATAATCCAGGAGAAAATAACATTTGGCCATAATGTATTTTTTTTTACAAGTGAAAAACTTTTTTTTTTTTTTACCAATATTTATTTCAAATTCTTATTTTGAACTTTCTAAGAGGAAAGTTCTGTAGTTTATTTTCTGTATGTTGTAGTATTTTCACATTTAGATGTCAATGTCATACTAACATCATAAAAAATTTTTGGAAGATGTTTTCCTCTCTGCAAAGTTTAGCGAGTGCTGAAATTATCTGTTCCTTTAAAATGGAACAATTTTCTTTTAAAGTGTCTGGACTTAGGCATTTTTGCAAGTGTTGTTTGAAATTTTTTTTTTTCTACACCTGCTATTGTCATTGGTTTCTTCTTCTTCTTTTTTTAAAGATTTTATTTATTTGACAGAGAGAGAGATCACAAATAGGCAGAGAAGCAGGCAGAGAGAGAGTGGGAAGCAGGCTGCCCGCTGAGCAGAGATGTCAGGACCCTGGGATCATGACCTGAGACGAAGGCAGAGGCTTTAACCCACTGAGCCACCCAGGAGCCCCATCATTGGTTTCTTCAGACTCCCCGTACCTCATAAAGTCATGGCTGGTGAATTATGTTTCTTCAGATTATTATGTATGGCATCTACAGTTTCTAATTTATTTGCTTTGAATCATAAAATATAAGGTATTAAGATTTACTTTATTTTCTTTTCATTTTTTATACGTTGGTAGCTATTTCACCCTTACTTTTTCATTTTTTATTGTGTTTCTCTGCCTTTTTGCTGCTTCTCCTTCTCTCTCTCTTTTCACTTTTTTATATTGTTCAAAGGTGGAAGTCTACTGAATTTATCTTCTTCTCCCATTTTATTGTGATAAGATACAGACAACATAAAAATTCCTATCCTAACCATTTTTAAGTGTACGGTTAACTGGTATTAGGTACATTCACAGTGTTGTGCAGCCAACCCAGACGTCTGTTTCCAGAACTCTTTCCGTCTTGCAAAACTGAAACTCGGCATGCAGTAAACAATAACCCTTCATTCTCTCTGGCTTCCCCCAATTGGCAACTACCATTCTACTTCTCCTTTCTATGATTTTGACTAATCTAGGTGCTTTATATAAGTGGAATCATACAATATTTCTCTTTCTGTGATTATTTCATCTCATTTAGCATAACATCTTCAAGGTTCATTCACGCGGTGGCATATACCAGAACTTTCTAGCTTTTTAAAGTTGTGTGATATCCCACTGTAAGTATAATACATTTGACAATGTATTGTACAATGTACAAAGCTGCTCCTTTAACAGGTCCAACTCCACTTCTATCAGTTACTAATGTCACAAAATTTAAATGCTGTGTCCAAAAACATAAACTAATAACTTTTAATGAAAGTCTCTTAAACCATGTAGCAAGCAAAAAGTAGAGTTGCATACTGTTGTTTAATAATGTTAGCTTTCATACTTGCCCGTGTATTTGCCTTTACTGAGATCTTCACTTCTTCAGATGGCTTCAAGTTACCATCTAGGGTCCTTTGATTTTTAACTGGAGGATTCCCTTTAGCATCTGCTGCAGGGCTGGTCTAATTGTAACAAACTCTGTCAGCTTCTGTTCCCCCGCAGGACTAATTTTGCTAGACCTAGGATTCTTGGTTGTTAGTTTTTTTCTTTCTTTTGGCACTTTAAATATACAAGCCTACTGCGTTCTGAATTCCAAAGTTTCTGATGAGAAATCTGCTCTTCATTTTATTGAGGATCCCTTGTATGTGAGGAGTAGTTTTTCTCTTGCTGCTTTTAAGATTCTGTCTGTCTTTGGTTTTTGACACTTTGGTTATAATGTGTATAGCTGGGGGTATCTTTCAGTTCTTTTTTACTTGGAATGTGTTGAGCTTCATGGATGTTTATATTCACGACTCAACAAATTTACGGAGCCTTCAGTCATTATTTCTTCAGATATATTCTCTGCCCATTTCTCCTTCTCCTCCCCTCTGGGTTTCCCTCGATTCATTTATCGGTGGGCTTGGTGGGATTACACAGATCTTTTAGACTCTGTTGTCTTCCACCTTCTTGTTTTTTTCCTTCTTTCTGCTCCTTAGACTAGAAAAGTCTACTGTAATTTTCAGCTCCAGAATATCTTGTTGGTTTCTTCTTAAGCTTTCCATCTCTTTATTGATATTTCCATTTTATTCACACATCATTTTCTTGACCTTCCCATGCCTTTAATTCTCTGTGTACATTCAAGACATTGTTTTAAATAGAGTCTGTCGCTACTAGATCTGTCATTTCTTAGTATGCCTTGTGATTTTTTTGGTTGAAAACTAAAGATTTGAGTGTAATAATGTGGTAACTCTGGAAAATCAGATTTTCCCCTTTCCAGCATAGTTTCTGGGATTATTTTTGTTTGTTTTGCTTTTGTTCCTTTGATTGTTGTGGGTTGTCTCTGTGATGATATCAGACTGATGTGTAAACTTAAAGTTTTATCAGGTCATTTCTGAGTTTGTACCTTCCTCTGAGCATGTGCAATTACTTTCCAATTTCTCCCACACATGTGGTTGCTTTGTAATGTCCTAGTTTTCAATGTTTGGCTTCCAACAGGATAAAAAGAGAAAAATGAAGGTTGGGGAATTTCCAGAGATTTTAATACTTTGGAAGTCACTTGGGCCAGAGAAGGAGGGGCTTATTGCAATGGCATTCTCTGATTAGAAGTGATAATCGATCAGTAGAGCAGAGGTCCCTGATATTTGGAGGACAGGGTCCATTTTTTCCCACCGTGGTCCTGCAAGCTATGTGGAAGATGCTGTAGAAACATGTGTACAGCTGTCTGCCAGGATGAGAGACAGAGGGTAGATAGGTGTATCTGTGCAAGAGCTAAAATTGGCCAAAATCTAAGCTTTCTCCTGGAAGTTACAAACCTCCAGTAGACTCCAGAGTTCCAAAATAGTTGTACTGGACAGATTCTGCCAGTGTGATTGTGACACATGCTGTCCTTCCTATTCTGCTATGGCCCCAGGATCCTGTATCTAAAGGTGTCTTTTATATATGCATTTAGTATGTCATAATTTTGAAAAATATTGTGACTAGTTTATGCTTGGTTGTAAATGGGTTATTTGTACCTTTTTGAGCAATTAGACTGTAATAAAATGCTAGTATAATGTACTGATGGTTCTGAAGAAAATGGTGTGCCTGACAATGTTTATATTCCTTACTGTCATTCTATATTATCCACCAGGTGGGTTCTCCTGTATTGTTCTGAAGAAACAATAACTATTTTTAAAAAGTAAATTGGTGTTGCTAGTCATCCTGGGGTCCCCTATGAAGAATTGTGCATTATAATTTCACAAAATTGCAAATAAACACCTGCAGCTACTCAAAGGGAGGTGCCCCTTAGGATCCCCTAAAGTGAATTTTTTGAATGCTGTATACCTCCGACTTTACATTAGCTAATCCCAAACATATCCTTTAAATTTGGCAAAAATCTACTAAGTTTTTATTTTTTTCCTAGTTTCTTAGCACAAAGAAGACAAACAGACACTTTTTAAAATTTATGTAAAGTATTCCTGCCAGTATGGAAAGTATATTTTCTGCAGTGTGGAACCAGAGTGGCTCAATATGTAAATAAAATAGGGAAAAAAAAGTCACAGTTATACACATAATTTGTGAAGATATGAAATTAGATTAATAGAAGTGAGAGAAAGTTGAGGTTAACAAAAGACCCCATTGTACAACCTAAACTACTTTGTAAAATATTGGAGAACACTGTAAGTGCCATTTACTTAATGGGCAGTGATTACACACCACAAGTTTCCTTCTTTTGGGGAAAAAACCAGTTTCAGTAATTTGCCTGGCTTTTCTTTACCACTTACTCTTCACAGGTAACTGTATCCTCAGTGCTACAGAGGATAACAAAATTTGTATAACATTCTACTGTGTTGCAAAATCACGTTTGCACATGCCCTTTTATATGTTTATAAAATATTCTTTCATATGATGATGACGACGATTAATTCTGCAGATGAGGAAACCATAGCTTGGGTGGCTTGTGAACCTTATCAAGGTCAGCTTAAACATATAAACATCACCGGCCCCAATATATAAACACTCTATAGTTCCTGTCTTCCACCAAATTACAGATTAGTACTTAGAGCATGAAGAGAAAAAAGACAATCCTAAAGAACTAGTGATTCTATTAACATTTAGTTTTGGCTCTCCGACAAAAGGCCAAACTTACGAGTCAGCATCCTCTGCCACAATTCCTAAACGGATAATAGTGATCAGCAGCAACATCTTCAAGTGAAAATAACCACACGATATACAGGTTGCTCTGGTGTTGCCCAAATTATCATCAGACCTCCCTGTGGATGCATAAATACAAGGAAGTTTAAAAACAAATGTCTCTTCCTGGAGAAATGAAACATCTTGCAAATAACTCAGACTTTAATGACCAGTGCTTTTAAGTTTCTCTATATATGAAATTCTGTCCCTTTAACTTCAGAATCCTATGGCTTTTTCTTAAGCCAACATGTCTTTGTTGCAGTCAGCGTGGCTTGTCCAGCAGCTGTCACTTCGTAGCAATCAATGGCCATGTTTTATTGCTTTGGGTTGTATTTCCTTGTAACCATTATCTCTAAATTCAGCCTTCAGAAAAATCTTTTAGGTCTCTTGGCAGAACATTATGTTGTGGAAATTAACTGAGAAATGGCAAAATAAAATTCAAGCCTGCGCATCTCAGGGCAGTATGAACTACATGGCCAAAGTGAATTTAAACAAGTCAATTAATAATATTAACAGACAGAAGTGATAGTCTATTATAATAAAGGGGGTTCATGTTACCAATGAATTCGTGTGGTCATACACATTATATATTTCCCCCCAAACAATGTTTAATACCAATTTGGGAAATAGTCATGAAAAACATGTAAATGTTCAACTGATTTCTTTGACAAATAACATAACATATGTAGTTGCTGGCATTATATATTCTACTTAAATTAAAGAACAAAAAACAGTGGCACCTGGGTGGCTCAGTGGGTTAAAGCCTCTGCCTTCGGCTTGGATCATGATCCCAGGGTCCTGGGATTGAGCCCCACATTGGGCCCTTTGCTCAGCAGGGAGCCTGCTTCCTCTTCTCTCTCTCTGCATGCTTCTCTGTGATCTCCGTCTGTCAAATAAACAAATAAAATCTTAAAAAAAAAAAAAAAACAAAACCCAAAAACAAAGATGGGCCAGTCATTTCTTAGAGGTGTTGGTTCCTCAAGTTGGAACCATCAGGTATCTATACCGTGGTAAGTTCATTTGATGGGGTTAGAGCCTCAGCGTCAGCTTCCAAGGTCAGAAATTCAGTTTCATCTGTGAACCTGGAATTATAAAGTGCTTAAGTGCTGACTTGCACAGACAAAAATCTACACGTGTATTTATGTCCGGGTGTCCTCTCTACATCTCTTGACATATCATCAAATTTTCGTTTGTAGCAGGGGGATACATTTCATGGACCAAGGAGAGCAGTGCTAACGTATCAGGGATCCGCATGCCTGACAGCAAACTACCCGAGTGGCCACATCAGAAATCAGATTACTTAGTAAGTACGGAAATAGTAATGGGGTTAACACAGATTTGGTAATCTCTTAACTGAGGACGTGAGAAGCCTAGTCAATCACCCGTCTGGTCAGTATGGAGGACCTGCTGTTACTCGGAACGCTAAAACCCTCCTCCCCTTACAGAGCTCTGTACATACAACAGGGCTCTAGCAACAAGCCCTGTTTCTTAGATGTCACAAAGAAATCCTCTAGAACCATTGTTTTTCTACAGTCATTTAAATACCACTGAATCAGCTATAGGTTTTGTATTTTTTTGTTATTCACATGAATCGGCTTATCCCACTTGTATGTTTCTTGATTTCTCATACTACACATTTGGGCTTACATCATCGTGGCCTGGCGTGTTCCACTTCTATATGCTAGGGTCTTTTTTTTTTTTTCATTATTTCTGTATTTCTAGTCAACAAGCATAAATTATACCAGACTAACTAAGTTATATTTGGAATTCAGATGGCTTAGAGCTATTATGTTGATGTTTATCATGGTTTTACATGTTAGCTCTGGAATAAAAAGAGAGAAAAGATTCAGAGTAGATTTACATTACAATATGTTAAAAAGCAATAACCATGACATATCTTTCAGAGATAGCATTGTATGAGGTATTGAGCTGTGTGAGCAAAGGTTTGCAAAAACGGATTGAAATTTTCCCCGCGTGTCCTTTTGCAATACGGTCTTGCCGCTCCTCCTACCATAGGTGGTATCTGTTTCCCACAGTCTTGAGTTTGGCCTCACCTTACGTCTTGCTGTAGCAAAAGTGACACCGTGCCAACTCTGAGCCAGGCCTCAAAAGGCCTTTCACATTTTTGCTCTCCCTTTTGAACACGTGCCCAGTCACCATATAAAAAATTCTGGGTTAGTCTGTTGGATGATGAAAGATTTGTGGCCCAACTGCTCCCGTTTTTCCAGCTGACAGCCAGCCAGCCCCAGAACAGAGTTGCCCAGCTGACTGGCCGCTGAGTGGTTGAATGAATGAAACGCTGTGAGGCTGACCCCTGCCAAAACTGCTGACTCAGTACCATGAGCCAAATCAATCAATGGTGATTGTTTCAAGACATCCAATTGTGCATGGTTTCTTCTGGCCATGGGTTGAACTGTATCCCCCTCTCCTCCCCACCAATTCATATGTTGAAATCCTTAAACTCTAGTATCTCAGAATGTGACCTTATTCAGAAATAGAATCACTGCAAATGTAATGTTAAGGTTAAATGAAGCCCTATTGGAGTAGGGTGGGCCCGAATCCAATCATCCACTATTGACTTGTATAAACAGAGGAAATATAGACACAGACACACACAGAGGGAGAACACACGTGACCATGAAAGCAGAGATCATGCTTCTACATGCCAAGGAATGCCGAAGGTTGAAAGCACATCACCAGAAGCCAGAGGAGTGGCATAGAACGCATTCTCTCTCAAGGTCCTCAGAAAGAACCACACTAGCCACACTTCTAGAAGCTTCCAGCCTCTAGAACTTAGACAATAAATGTCTGTTGTTTGAGCCACTCGGTTGCCAGTATGTGTTGTGGCATCCCTCACAAACTAACGCATTTATGCAACAAAGGCTAATTCAAGCTAGGTACTTCTCCATCAGGAGATACACAGTAAGACATTTGCCTTCAAGATGTTAGTATGTATTTCAAAGTCATATCCTATTCAGAAAATTAAGAATATCATGGGCTATCTTGTATTGCTGGTGGCAAATGAATGACGAGGGCTATGCATTTGCTGTTCCTTAGAGGAAGGGTTTTTGCCTAGATACGTAAGTCTTCATGGGAGGAAAATGCTTGCATGCTTGTTGCTTACAGAATAGGCAGATCATGGAAAATGGAAGAGAACAGAAAAAATAGTAGAGATGGAACTTCAGGAGCTCAGATGAAGGGCCATTTTTGGAAAGAGGCATAAGTCTAATCAGCTGAGTTTGGAAGTTGATAAATTGTGGAATATGACTCTGCAGTATGTAGACAGAGTAGCAGAGGTCAAGGTCCCATAATGCCTCGTTATACTATTTGGACATTATTTATGAATATTAAACCTTTATAAAATTTTAATATACGGGGATTTCATATGCTAGAGGTTAGAGGAAGAAAGACCACTTAGAATTGTCTTGCCATATTCTTCTGAGGAAGTCCTGAACAAAATGTTGGTAATTTATGTGAAGGAAAGCATGACATAAATATCCATTAAGAAAAATATTTGCAAAGCGTGGTAAGTGATAAATGTGGTTTAACCCTGAGCATGTTTTTAATGTTTCTACCACTCCACTAGTATTTGAAAAGAGTTCTGGTTTTCCTGAAAGATTTTAAGTTTGCATTTTAGTTATTCTCAAGTTAAAGTGTTTGCAGAATATGTGAATAAAAATATTCAGCCTTCAGTAATCATAGGCTAACGACAGAGAGTTCATACTTGCTTATGTATTTTGGTAAGTCTTTTAATCCAACTGCCTGTTCTCCCCAGGCAATCAAAGTTAGGGTGGTCAAATATAAAATGCTACAGGAGAATTCATACTGAAATTGGCACCAAAATTTAGGTCACCTCTGCTCACGTGTGCATGTCCAAGCAAGTTGGTTCCCTGAGCAGCCATGCACATCCTCATGTATCATAAACTAGGGGTCCTGCTAGCATTTTTCATGAGAGTTCTAAATAGCTTGCAATAAATAAGTATGTGTTGTCATAACCTGGAATATGATGCATATGGTTGCCGATCAGCAAAGTAGCTTCGTCATAAATCAGCATTTACCTTTTATGGTGCAGAAAATAGTGGAAATGGCTATTTATTTTGCATGTCTCTCAAAGTTGGAAGTCACATATTTTACCTTGGTTTTACCACCCTGAGGAATGCCTTCCTTTCTTTTAAAAGACATCTTCTGAAGCTCACCAATGTTAATGTGAACATAGGATAAGCGATTTGATCTTAAACAATTCTTTCAAATTTAATTTAAAAAGTCACCTAGTGATATTCATGTTATTCAGTTTTATGATTCTGGCTATTTCTTAATTTTACATCATTAGTACATGTCAAAAACGGTTTGGATCTTGCTTTATCCCCTTTTGTCAACAGTAATGAACAATGAAAGAGAGATACACAGCACAGCTGGAGAAGCCAGTCATCTTGTCCAAATAAACTGACCTCTTTAAAAAACAAAATGAATGAATACTATATCAAAATATATTGAGAATTTCAACTTGTGTATTTCCCTCGGAAAGGAAAGCTGAAGCTCTAAGGGATGTAGAGATTTTCAAAGAAAAAGAACAGGAAACAGTGGTACACAAGGTCAGAAAGGAGTGGTAGCCAAGGAAAGATATATTGATGTTTTAAAAACAGAATGTGCTTCAAAAGGTTGTGGCAGGCAGATCTGGAATTATTCACATAGTTTAAATTTAAGGACAAAGACGTTCACATGGTTAAAGCTTTCTAGGTTTCCAACGCTCATATACTAGAACTTAGAAGAATACAGTTTGTATATGCAGCGATGTTCTGTATCCATATGCGACGTTCTGTCCGAAACTCATTTGTGGAAATTTGTGTTTGTGTGTGTATATTTATATAATAAATTATATATATTTATATAATAAACTGTATATTTATATAATAAATTATATAAAATAAATTATATTTTATACATTGTCTATAATATACATATATATTCTATAAATATAATTATGTATTATAAACTTTATATGTATACTTATAAATTCATACACTTATATATATAATATGACAGAACAGAACCACATTAGATATATATTAGATAAACATGTAATAGTGACAATCTGTTAGGATTATTTTTTAAATTGCAAAGCTCCAAAAGCAAACTGTTGAAAAGCAAGTATAATAAACAGCACGTGTGTTTGTTATACATAATGGATGGGTTCTGTGTTTAACATACGATGTATAAAGATAACTTTTAAAATGCTCCAGAATATTATCAACCCATGTCATTTGTCATCACTAGTGCTGAATTCCTCATTGTGATTCACACACACTGTGTGCTCTCAAAGAAAGGCATTTCATAGCAAGTCATTTATCCTGTATTTTTTGTATAGACCAATCTCTAATGGAAGGCTCAATTTATGGTTAATAAGCTATGCATACAGATTTTTAATCATAACCATTACTTTCTCGAAAAAGGAGGAAATAAAAATTGAACAGTAGAAATCAAAACAACTGTAGATTTTAGTTTAAATCAGATAGATTCATCATAGTACCCAAAATAATATGAAAAATATTCTGCTGGATATTCATGAACATGCTTTTAAAACAACTGATTTTCTCTAGAATTTATGGGATTTATGGAAATATAATCAAATGTCTCATCTCTCTGTTGAAAAGCCATATGATTATTATAGGTTTCTTTCACCGGCTTATGAAAACAAGAGTTTGGATGGGAAACTCTCAGTAATAGACTGGTAAGTGTTGTGCCAATACGAAGGAAAGAAAAAAAAGCTGGTGATTAAGTGAACTTTATAATTTTGGTAACAAGGGTCTTATGTTGAGTACTGTTTATTTCTCATATTCTATCTCTAAAAGTTTTTTTGGAATTAAGGAAGCAGAGATTATATCTGAATGTTAAGAATACAGCAGCAGACGTTGAGGGTATTACACTTTTCCTGATATGAAGTAAAGAAAATGATGCTGTTCATATCTTGAGAGGATGCCTGTGCCTGTCCTTAAGTTTATTTTATTTTTTAAAAGGTTTTATTTATATGAGAGAGAGAGAGAGCAAACAGAGAGAGAGGGAGAGAGATAGCATGAGAGGGAGAGGGAGAAGCCGGCTCTCCACTGAGCAGGGAGCCCCAAGTTGGGGCTGGATCTCTGGACCCTGGGATCATGACCTGAGCCAAAGGCAGATGCTTAACCAACTGAACTACCCAGGTGCTCCTGTCCACAAGCTTATTATTTATTTATTTATTTTTAAAAAAGATATTATTTATTTATTTGACAGACAGAGATCACAAGTAGACAGAGAGACAGGCAGAGTGAGAGGGAGAATCAGGCTCTCCGCTGAGCAGAAAGCCCAATGCAGGGCTCGATCCCAGGACCCTGGGATCATGACCTGAGCCGAAGGCAGAGGCTTTAACCCACTGAGCCACTCAGGCATCCTGTCCATACATTTACATACCTAAGTGATACAGGGGAATATTGCTGTTTCCAGAATTCGATTTGAAAATAAACAATTCTATTTTAATTGAGTCAAGCCACTGATTATGAACCACTTTTTCTTTTTAACTAGGTTCAATATCTGTCTCGCTCCCCTCTCAAAAAAAGAAAAAAGGTTTTACAAGTGTAGGCACAGATCAAGACAACAAGAACCTGTGGTTTAATATTCATGTTATTTTTACATTACTGTTTTGTATCAACATCTTATTGCCAGAGTCATGCGGAGCACTGGGGTCATTAAGCTTACCATTTCCAAAATTAAAAAAAAACACAATCTGGAAAACAGCTTTAATTTCCATGTGGCTTTGGCAAAAGAAAGCTGGATAACTTGTGGTATTTTGTGCCAATAACATTTTAGAGCTGGATTCACATCAAGACCATTAAACATCTTTCATAAAAACGAAGAAAAACTGGTCCTTCAGCCTCCTTTCCGTACTGTATCTTTCGGAGCTTGACTTCCAGAGTTGCCAAGTTGGACGTGAACACATACAGCAGAACATTCCTCTATTCCAACCGTCTCCAGCATGTGTTCAAATTTGGCTGAATGAGAAAACTAAATATGCCTACAGTTAAACATCTTGAGCCCTTTTTGTAGTGAGCTCCTGGCATTTAATGTTGATGGCTCTGTCAAGTGCCAATTTTTAAGCCATGACTACGGAAATGTTCACGTGTCAACATTTTGCAATTCTCTTTTCTACACATGTAATTCATTAGGTTATGGGCAGTTCCATTCATTTTCCTAAACCTGTAAATGCCAGAAGGACACAGGGCAAATTCTGTGGGGGAAACAATCGCCTTTTCTCTTACGATTAGATATAGTTGTTTTAGAATAGCCATAAACCCTCACTGCTTGTTTTCAACTCATAACGATTATTTGTCCTTAGTGGTAACTTCCTGAGAAAGACTGTCTTTTGCCAAGGTTCAAACCTTGCCTTGATCTTTCTACTCTCCATGCATTTGCAGAAGGAGAGCTTTCGAGATGATGGTAAGGAATAAATTACCATAACATTTAAATGACAATAACAGCATTATTAAAAGAATTTAAACATTTCTCTCAGTAAGATGAAGATAATTTAATAATTCATTTAGACTTAGATAACATTATATTGTCTACGTTTCTCACGTGTATGATGTCATCAGTTTTATTGTAAGTTCCTTGAGGAAAACCGTTGCGATTTTGTTTAGTTTTATTTTGTTTTGTTTGGGTGACAAATGGTATTAGCACAGTGTGACCACATTATACTCAAACTATATTTGCCAGTTAGTTGTTTGGTTGAGCTTTTAATTAATCTTTTGAAGGATAAAACCATTACATATCTATATTACAAAAGAAAACCATTACAAATTACAAATCTGTAGCTAATTTTGTAGCTAGTCGTAATTGCTATAGAATATGTAAGAAAAAATTTGATTTTTGTTCTGTTCTTTCATTAATTTAACTGGAAAAAGTTACCTTAATGACCATGTAAAAACAGGGGTGCCTGGGTGGCTCAGTGGGTTAAAGCCTCTTGCCTTCTGCTCAGGTCATGGCCCTAGGGTCTCTCTGCTCAGCAGTAAGCCTGCTTCCTCCTCTCTCTCTGCCTGCTTGTGATCACTGTCTGTCAAATAAATAAATTTAAAAAAATCTTTTTTTAAAATTAAACAAATCGTTAAAAAAATAACCATGTAAAAACAGATTCAAATATTTTAATTGTTTTTCCACAAAATACATATGGTTTTCAGGAAAAAAGAGTTGGCAGTTGAACATGTATTACTATAATTAGAAAAACTACCAAAATCAACCTTGTAATCAGAAAAACTTGAGTTTAAATTATGATTTTGTCCCCAAGAAACTTTATAACTTGCTATATTAAGTTACTTAAAAGTCTTAAAGTTTCATCATGCTTTTTACATTTTATTTATTTTGTTTTACTTTATTTGGTAATTTAATGAAGTGAGTGGTACAGTAAATATACGTTGTGGTTTAATAAGAATTTGTTCCCTTCTCTGAGTCAATCAGAGGTCGCTAAGCAATAGTTTAAGAAACACAATGGCTCACTTAGTGTTGTTAAAAAAGACTATTCAAAAGAACACTATTATATTTGAGACAATAAAATATTATTGAATAATTCACTCTATTTTTTAAATGCCATACAGAAAATTATCAATAGCTAGGAATAATCAGTGCATGATAAAAAATAAATGGCTGCTTAAATAGTTTAACTTAAAACAGGGACCAATATTTTGTAGAAGATGGTATAAAAGTGGCTTGTATGTTTTTCTCTAGAAATAAAAAAATTTTGAAGAAAATTTGAAATGTTTTATTAACAATTTATTTATATTGAAATGTTAACTCAACAAAAATTACTCAAGTATAAATGTTTTATATAATTTTAAGATAAAATGTATGAGATTAGCATATTTTAATTCGTATTTGACTTTCAGCATGATCATAAAGGCTGCCATTTAAAAAAAAAAGAATATTGGAGGGTTTTATCAGATTTTCCAAGTGTCTAACTTAATCTTTGATATGCACATCATTGTCTTTTTATAAGCTTCATTATCTTTTTTTTTTCTTTAATTTTTAACTGGTCTCACTCTGCCAGATAAATATTCATTGTCAATGGCTTTAAATGTAATTCTATCAGTTCTTTAATGCTTCCTTTGCCTTTATGGACCTAGATTTTTAAAAATCAATTCAAAATTTATATTCTGTATTTGCAATACACTAATTTTAGTTTCCATCACCAGGACAGCATGGTAAATATATTAGTATTAAGTGGTATGTGACTGCATTAGTCAGGATTCTCCAGAGAAACAGAACCTGTAGGATCTCCTTCTTTCTCTCTACATATCTGCATGAGGAGATTTATGAGGAGTTGGCTCACGCTACAATGGAGGCCAAGAAGTGACGCCATCTGCTGTCTTAAAGATGGAGAACAAGGAAAAACCAGTGGTATAATTCAGTTTGGGTTCAAAGTTCTGTGAACTGGGGGAGGCCAATGGTATAAGTCCTTACCCCTAGTTGAAGCCCAGAAAACTAGAAATGCCAGTGTCTGAGGGTTGGAGAAGAAGGAAGGGCCTGGCTCAGAGGAAACGTGAATGCACCCTTCCCCTGCCTTTTTGTTCTCCTCAGGCCCTCAATGGATTGGACCATGCCCACTCACATTAGGAAGAACATCTGCCTAACTCAGCTCACTGATTCTAATGCTAATCTCCTCTGGTAACACCCCCTCCTAGACAGACCCACAGACCTAGATAGACTCCTAAATGGTATTTACCAGCTGTCTGGGTATCCCTTAGCCAGTCAAGCTGACAGCTAAAATTAGCCATCACAGTGATGTTTGAATAGTGACTAAATTCGTGGAAATGATCTGGTTAAGGTACTTTTTCTTTTTTACATAACCTTCATAGTTGTGTAGACTCAAATACTGTATAACGAGGAACACTTACACTATTTAGTCATAGTTAAGAACTAACTTATAACTTCAAACCTGGCAACACTGGGGAGCTGTTTCAACCTCGTTTTAAACTGTACTGGGTTAGAACTGGAGTATCATAAAAAATAATAGAAGTCCAATCTTGTACCAATATACACCTAATTTCCCGAATGCGATGCAAATCTTTGTGCTGAAATCTGAAGCCTTAGCATGTTTCGAATGCCAATGGCAGTATATTTTCCTTATGAAATATATTTCTGCTCATTTAAAATTTTATTTTAAAAATAACGTAAAATCAATTAGTCAACTTATTTATTGAAGGCCAGACCTGGTGCCGGACCCCTTAATATTGGCTTTGACAAAACAAGGATAGACATTGCTTTCGTGGGTGATATGGAACCAGGAATGGAGGGCTTCCATTCCACGGCCGGTTTTTTCCATCCCTCTATCCCATTGGTTTCCCTTTGCCCATCAAGAGGTCCCCATCCTCCCCCACAACCTGTTGTTGTCACCTCCTGTTCTGTTAGTTCCTTCCTCGTTTGTGACCCCCCCGTTTATGGAGTTTTCCTGCTAATCCCAAGTATGTGCTCCTACAGGAATGCAGTTCTAGCTGCTGCTTCTGCCTAAAATCCTTTCCTCACATAACACTCACACTCACACAACTTCGTCGATATCTGCCATAAGAACACCTCATTGAATGCCCAACTGATCACCTTTTATAACACAGCAAAACCTACTGCTTTCCCCTATCCCTATTTTATTTTTCTCCATAGCACATGTTAACTTTTAATATGCCTTATGGCATGCATCTAATTTTCTCAATGGCATGTTTTCCCCAACTGTCTCATGAGCTCTCCAAGGGCAGCATCTCTTTGTGGACTAATGTATCCATAACACCTGGTACAGTACTAGGTGCTCAGAGAAGAAACATGGATAGATTAATGGAAAGAGTCAAATACACATTCTCAGAATCACTCTAGTTTTGACTGTCGCCATTAGCAACATGAGCTTACAGAAATGAGAAAAATTGTAGGTGTTCCCCCATCATTTCAAATAAAGAAAAGTCCAGATTTCTTCCAGATTTTAAGGAAAGACAATGGTTGTTGTTCAGTTCTGACAGGTTGGTAGTGGCGGCTTTTAAAGGACCCCATCACCGCAGAGAAGAGTGTTGGGTTAGCACATGGAATGGAACGTGATCAGGGAAAAACCGTTCCCATCACTGGGCGGCTCCCCCCACTTCAGTGGGTTCTACTATTTTCAGGCCTTGATTATCTCCTATGAACCAACCAAGGAAATGGTGTTTATGTGCTCTGTGTATGTCCAGACATTTGTATCTATCAAATTGGTTGTTATTGAAGTTAGAGGCTGATGTACTTCCATACATAGCAGAAGGAGCCAGTAGCCTTTGTCTAGAACACAGAGCAGCTCTAGGACCTCACCACCATTTGAAGAAGCAGTATGGACCTGTTGCTTTCTGAACACGGCATGCGTAGACATAGGTAAACATGGCCCTATCTATTTACCTTTTAATGAAGGTTTGGCCCTTTCTTAATGAGTAAGATGTGAGTTGAACACACACACACACACGTGCACATTCACACACATCCTTGTAGATTATTGTATGTATGTGTATGATATTTATCTGTATGTGTAATGTATGGAAGAATAAAATATGCACATTAAATTAAATAATGAAATTATATATGCTACAGTAGCATTGCTAGCGATAGATGCCTTCGCCTGCATACTTAAACCTGGTTACTGAATATTAGAAGAGACAAATGTCCTTTATAATTAAGTGAATTAAAAAGTAATTTGCAACTGAGGGAACCTAAACAAGATGTTTACATAATTCTTTAAGGCTGATTGTACACAAAGTGGGCAGGAGAAATATTGGAAGGATACACTGAAACATCATTTAAAGCATGCAATTATAGCATAATTATCTGGGAAGCAGCAATGGCAGAATGACAACTTGTTTGAAGAATCTGAAATGGGCACACGGGGAGGAAGGTTTGCCTCTGATGCAGGGGACTCAGGTTCTCTTCCCAGCTGTGGTGTTCATTAACGGGGCTCCTCCTTGGGTAGAGAATTTTTGTGTTACTGTCTTTGCTTAATAGCAAAATCTGCAAAATAAGAATAACTAAACCCATTCTGCCTGTCTTAAAATTAAAGCAGCTTAAAGCAGGTATATATATCACTGCATTAAGTCTAGGATATTCTGGGTTTCAACCCCCTGGTTCTTTCATTTTTTGCCATGTGTGAACTTAAACCTGATGGAGTTCCATTTCCCGAGACTACTAGTCGATACCATGTAAGATTAGCGAAGACTGGAACGCCCAGGTGGCTCAGTGGGTTAAGCAGCTGCCTTCGGCTCGGATCATGATCCCAGCATCCTGGGATCGAGTCCCACATCGGGCTCCTTGTTCGGCAGGGAGCCTGCTTCTCCCTCTGCCTCTGCTGCCACTCTGTCTGCCTGTGCTCGCTCTCTCCCCCCTTCTCTCTGATAAATAAATAAAAATCTTTAATAAAAAAAAAGATTAGCAAAGACTAAGGAAGATAAAGTCTTACTCATATACTTAAATATTCACAAAGTACCTGGCACACTCAAAGTATTCAAATATGTTCAATATTTTTATTGTTTGCATTGCTTTGAGCATTTATGGTTACATTTTAAAGTCTTTACCTATCATATGTCTTATATACATTATATATGCTAATTTTATTTCATGTCAATGAACAGAAACAGCATTTTACCACAATTAACAACTTCATAAAGTTATTGATGGAGTAGATATAAGTGGCTTCTGAGTAATTTGGTAATGGGAGTTAACAAACAATCAGAGAAGAGGAGTTTGCATTTATTCTACATTTAGCTGAATACCTCTTAAAAACAGTCAACTCTGGGTAGAAATGTCCTCAAGTCCTCATGTCTCACTGGGTTTTGGCAATATTATTTCTTTCTTTTATCTCTTTATTCCAGGAGGTGCTAACAGCTTTATACAATTGATGGTCCCTTGGGGCTATGCCTTGACAACTCCTGTTTCATCCCTTAATTATTTCCACAATTGTGTATGTAGTCCTTTCATTAATTTATTTTTATTCGAACCATGTGGGGTCGATTCCATTTTCTGTGGGAGTCTGATTGACAGTGTTCTGTTCCAGAAGTAGCCCTCAAGATGGCATTCAGTATTGGATTGGGAAATACAGAGATGGCACTGATACCCTTGCCAGGCATTATTATCATAATTATTCAAATTATCCTTATCACGAAGTGGAAAAGAAAACTTTTGGAGATCAAATGCCTGTTTTACTTGATTGCAGTTGAGATTATAAATGCTACGAGTTAGACAAGTTGCCTCTCTCTGACTGCTCTGGAGAGTTTAAAAAAAAATAACAACAACAACAAAATGGGCCTTGGATTTCCAACTTAAGTAGGAAGTAGAACAAAAAAACTGTCTATGGTGACCTTGAAAATCCTTACTGTTTCTTATATTTGCAGACACATATGACTGAAGATCAGGTTTAAAATTTAACTTAGCAGTTGCAGTATCACAAGGCCAATTAATTCAGGATTTCACAAGTCTTATGTTGAAGAGAAGGCACTGAATGGGGAAAAATAGAGCCTTGCGATTTGGAAGAGGAATATTTGGATAGACAGAATAGACAATCTCGAGCAACCTAATAACCTTGAACCATCATTGCCAAATACATCTACCTGCTCTCCCCTGTCTGATGATTGTGTAATGATCTTGAATAACTTCACATAAAACAAGTGCTCCCTGCTTTCTTTTCAAGTTTCTATTACCAGCCTTTTCACGGTCACGGTTTGGCAAGAAAATTAAAACTTTCAATGACTATTATCTCAATTTTCCCAAGGATGATACATAGCTAATACCATTCTGGATGGGTAGGCAATAAGTTAATTCATTACATACAACATATGTACACACAATGTTTGGTTTTGTCATGGAACATTCAGATGTGAAGGACTGGCTTTGAGCTTACTGTGTGTTAAATAATAGCCCAGAGGAGAACAGCAAGGCCTTTCCTGGGAGGAGAGAACAGGTACGCCAAAAAAATGCAAGACCGACCATACTACTTTTAGGGACTATAAGATATTGCTACTAGGTTCCACTGGTCAGAATGGAGATTTATGGAGGACAGATGATAAATGAAAACCTAGCCTAAACTCAGAGATTCCAGTATACCAAATTGTTGTCATACCAAATTTACAGATGTGTTCCTAGTTCCTGAGTATGTAATATGGATTTGATGGATCTGGCTCACCTTGGTATTGCATAGACCACCGCACAGGATCAATGCCACCACAGAGGATCTCATGCTGAATGGACATCGTGAGTAGGACATATAGAGTATCCTAAATGGTTTTTTAAAATATATGTGTGTTGAGACTGGAAGAAAAACTCAATGGTAATTCAGGTGCCTGCCATTTTGTTTCTAGAGAATTGGTGTTCTCTATCATGTTATGTTATCTCACAGAAGTTAAAGGCAAATGGCTCTATCTCACACTGCCCACCATAATGACAGGCTTTTAGTATGTACTGAATTAATATATCTACTAGGTACTTGTAGGGTTGGCAGTTTGGGGAAGAATTCAGTGTAAAAGAAGAGCTCTGTAACAGGCTTAGTCCCCATCACTTGGATTTTTGACTCTGAAGATCCAAAGGTAATTGAGGCCGAGTTATTTCTTCCTTTCTCTCTCACTGAACTGTTAAGGTTCTGGCCATTGCTGTGCCCCTCCAAGACTAACTCCTGTGGAGATGTTCCTGTAAGTAATAGCTAATTTTCTTTTTAAGATTTCATTCATTTATTTGACAGACATAGATAACAGGTACGCAGGCAGGCAGAGAGAGAGACAGAGGAGGAAGCAGGCTCCCTGCTGAGCAGAGGGCCCGATGCGGGGCTTCATCCCAGGACCCCGAGATCATGACCTGAGCCGGAGGCAGAGGCTTTAAACCACTGAGCCACCCAGGCACCCCAGTAATAGCTAATTTTATGTGTTAACTTGGCTGGGCCATGCCACCCAGAGAATTGATCCAACATCATTCTGTGTACGTCTGTGAAGTATTTCTAGATGAGATTTACATATGAATCAGTGGGCTTTAAGTAAAGTGACCCCTTTGTAAGTTTCAAAATGTTGTGCACTGGGTCCCCAGCACAATGATGCTTTGGATCTTTCATGAAGTTTTGATAAAGGAAGTCATTCCTTAAAATGAATCTCTCCATTTGAAGAGATATGAAAATTCCTTTGTGAACGAATTAAAATTCTTCTAGGTAACCTGTGCCAACCCAGATATTCACTATCATAAAACTTACACATTTAGAGCTGAATTAAATTAATTTGTTAATTTTCCATTTGCAAATCGGACAACTGATCTGGCAGTTTCAGGTAAATGAGTAATAAATTCAGCACTTAAAACTTACAATAAAGTTTTAAAATACTCAAAATATTAAATAAACATGCTTATGTAATAAAGTATATGTATGTATTTTGTTATGAACCTTTATTCTCCTTATTGGATAATAATTTTATTTGGAGGAAAAGAAACAAATGATTTCAAATAGTGAATGCTACTTGAACCTGTAAAATGACAAGATACATAAAAATACACCGAAGACGCATAACTTTTTTATTGCCATATGTTTTAAAATAATTACAAGAACATAAAATACATCTGGGAACTTGCCTCAATTAGAAGCCTTGCTCCTCAGGGAAAAATGGTAATTTAGAAAGCAGGAGTTTCTTATAAACTGAAAAGATTCATATGATTTATTAATGTCCATTACTTCACGAGTAAAGAAAATAGATCTTTAGGATATCTGATTGAATGAGGACAGATAGATTTCCAGCACGAAAACAATAATGTTTTTAAAGAATTATGACTATGATCAGGTTTTAGTGATAAAGTTAGATGATTAACTCACTACTTAGAACACAACGGAGAGTATATTGAGGTCTGGAATGCCATTCTATTTCTGCTAAATCTGTATGCCTTCCAGGTCATTCTTCAACTATCAAAAGCAAATAAATAATTTTTTCCCATTTGCTGCTTACTTATTTATGGAGTTAGTTATTTAGTTAGTTAATTACTTAGTTATGGCAAGAAGCCCCCTTCTGTTGGAACTTGGCTTGGCTTTATAACATCAAGTAAGGGTAGGCAATCTGGTGGTTTATCAGCATAAGACACTAATCCAAAAATGCAAAATGGCCCTATGAATTTTATTTTTATGTACTAACCATATCTTTCCCTGTAGAGATAATATAGTTCTTTGTAAAAAGATATCTGATGGCACCATTGACTAATCTTGGCTCAAAGGGGAAGAAAAAAGACTTATAAACACTTTGAGAACTGACTTGTCCATCTAGTTCCCCACATAGGTAATTACAATGAAGCTTTCAATGTGGAAGATCCTGAAAATTTTTGCTGAAGGACCCCCACCCCCGCCCTGAAGCATTTCTTCACAAACCCAAGCCTTGTCCATTCTGTCTCCAACTATCTCTTTTCTCATCTTTGTTCCCACCATTTCTCTCTGAGCCCAATCACTGCTGTTTCTGATTTGAACCATTTCTTTTTCTTTAAAGATTTTATTTATTTGAGGGAGAGAAAGAGCATGAGTGGGGGGAGGAGGAGTGGGAGAGTGAGAGAGAGAAGTAGACTCCCCACTGAGCAGAGAGCCTTGGGGATGGGGCTCTGATACATGATGCTGGGACCATGACCTGAGCCAAAGGCAGCCGCTTAACCGACTGAGCTACCCAGGCGTCCTTGATTTGAATAATTACAAAAGTCTTAAAACAGATACCTTCTGTCCAGTAAGACTTCCATATTATCTATATTCTACTCTAGCAGCATATCTTTTTTTTTTTTTTTTTTTTTTTTTTTTTGGTAATGTGAATCGCTCATGCTTTACAAAATCTTTAATTCCCCGTTCTGCCCCCTAGGAGTAAGAGTAAAATCTTGGCAGGCGCAAAGTGCCTTTTCCACTTTAACCTTTCCAGCACCTGTCAGCCTCACTCTGCCCCCTCAAGCACACCACACTTCTTTCTCACTTTAGAATCTTTACACAAATTGCTCCCTTAGTCTGGAGAATTCAAACTTATTTTTCAGTCTTAGCTTAAATGTCATTTCCTCCAGCAAGTTTCCCTGACCTTCAGTCTAGAATAAAATGTCTTGATATATGCTCTTGTAGCATCCTGGAATTTCTAAACTTCACTTTCTGGGTGCTCGATAGTGTCTTCTTCCCTGAATTGTCCCAGGAAGACAAGCGCCCTATGTGCTTTCTGTAGGACTGCCTCCCTTGTTCTCAGCTCAATGTGTGGGATATGGTAGGTATTAAATTTCTTTTTTAATCAGCAAAACTTTCATCAGTTCCTCTTAGAGCTGCCTCACAGAACTCTGATGCAGTGAGTAGTCAGCTTTTGATGGAGATTAATATAAGAAATGGCCTTTAGAAGAATATGTTTTTGTAACTCAGAGGCTGATTTTGCAAAAAACACCCAGGGAGGTTTTCCATGTCCTTTATATGAGATCTTTAAAATATTATGTGACTTATTGTATTATTTAGGATATTTTGTCCTCTTTGCTAGTTAGCCTGCATATGTGTATTGTTCAGAAATAATAGCTTTTTAGTCAAGATTTCTAGCACAACTATATTTCCTCTTTTCTCCTTCCGTCTACCCCTTTAATTATTACTCAGTTGTTTAATGGGCCTTTTGAATCTGTGTCTTTTATTGTACTCAGCCTCGGATCCTTTTGAAATTAAGCATATTATAAATAATAAATTAAGAACAGTTGAAAATCTATTTCAGGCTTAAACAATTTTCCCAGCAATCATCTCTCATATTTTAGTCTTCTTTGGAAGCGATCCCTTAACCAAACAGGTGAAACACAAGGGATGAGGAATTCCTCAGGTTTTCCAGTGTTATTGTGATTTACAGAAGCATAGTGAAAATATGTATTTCTGCACCTTCAATATGAGATTTCTGTAATAGTGCATTCCATTAAGTCGCACTAACAATCTCAAGGCTTAAGGAAAATAAGGCTAGAGCCTGTGTAATCAGAGAAGGAACAGAAATAATTCTAGTATTACCAGTGATGTTCAAGAGAGATGGCAAAGTTCTGATAAAAAATGCAATGATCAATATATGATTGATCTTCAGGAATAATAGGAAAATCAGTTGTTAGAAGAGGGAATGAGGGAGGGATGAAGATACTCATTATGAAGAAAAAATGAAATTTACAGGGATCAGGGAGAACCTTCCAGGAAATTTGTCCAAGACAAATCATGGGACTACACTGAGACAAAAGGGAAAAAAAAATCAAAGTGAATGGTAACATGTTGCCAAGGTCCCTGTGTGCTTACTGAGTTAGCTCTGTTAGGATACAAGGTGTTACTATGTTGTACTTGTAAAAAAGTAACAGGCATGTGCTAAAAAATGTTAGCTGGAGGAAATTGTGTATAATATTCAATGTGAATTCCATGTTAAACAGATATCATTTCCCTATTTACCAAACTCTTGTTTTCATGAGAGTTTTAAGCTCCAATTTTCATTACCAAACCATGTTTTGAAACTTGCAGTACACAGTATATTTGATCTTTGCTGTAGAGGAACTAATGAATATGAAAGTAGCTTGAAGCAGTGCCTCTCAAGCTACAATATTCATACAAATCGCCTGGAGATCTTGTTAAAAAGCAAATTCAGACTCAAATTTAGTTTGCCTGGGATGGACCTCAGAATATGCATCTAGATGACGCATATATTATTAGTCCACAGAACATACTTTAAGTCTAGCAAGGCTCTGGAGCAGCATTGTCCAGTGGAAATGTCAGTCAAATGTGTTGTTTTATATTTCTTAGTAGCCACGCTAAAAATAAAGACAAGCAGGTGAAATTAATTTTAGTAATACACTTTACTTAACCTAACATATCCCAAGTAGTATTGCTGGAACACAGAACCGATATAAAAATTTTAATGAGATATTTGGAGTTCTTTTTTTTTTTTTCAATACATCTCTGTTGGAATGTTACCTTCTCATTAGAAGTATCTGACATTTTCAGATTCCATAAAATTTATATTAGAAAAAATAGTCACATACCCACTTGTTCCAAACATACTTAAAACTGACCCAACGACTGACTAAAGAATCTGTTTTTAAGCTTTCAAATAAAATAAAATAATAAAAATAAATAAAATTTGGCACTTGAATTGTCACATTTCAAACGCTCAGTTACCATATGTAGTGAGCGCCTACCATATGGGGCAGCAGAGAAACATAGAATATTGTAACAGAACAATTGATGGCAAGTTTCAGAAAACAACATCCAATTTCTCTTTCCATAAATATTGTTTGATTTTGTGCTAGACATTTTGCTAAGTGCTTTTGCTAGATAAACTTAAGAGGAGGGAGGGACTTAGTTTTAAGGATATAAAAATGGCTTGTAAAATCCAAGATGGGGAATTTAGCTGGGTCTCAGTGGTTGGAACTTGGAAATATGAAATGAATAGGAAATACATGTTCATTTGCTCTGTATCCACTTGGGCAAAAAAAAAAAAAAAAAAAAAAAAATTCTCACTCTCTGTAAGACAGCATCTCTCTCCCTCTGGACCCACATCGTGTATGGAGGAGGTTTATCCCCAAACTCCTCAGGGTACGTACTCTGCTCGTTATTTACCTGTCGTCCTTCCCTGCTGGGGCCACTCTCCTTCTCTGTGATGCTAGAGCTGGGGCTTGCAAATTATGTTCCTCAGACTTTCTTGCTAGATGGCACTAGATTTCTGTCCAGAATCTGGAGTGACAGTGAAAGCCTGGAGCATGGGAGAAGGGTTTTTAAATTTCCATAGCTTGTCACTCTCACTTGGGCAGCAGAGGGCAACTATAGCTCTCTCTCTCTGTGGAAAATGTTAGCCTTCTTATCACCAGATGCTGGTATGAGGGAGAGGATGAGCCCTGACTCTTCTGAGTGGTGCTTCAACACGTGGTGCTTTCCTCAGAGATATAAGGTTCTTCCAGCTCCCAGATGAGGTAGCACCATCTCCTTACTTTTGTCTGTGGGAGCTAGCTTCTGGGCTAACTCCGTCTTCTGGTGGCAGTTTCTTCCTGGTCATCAATACAGGAGCTAGGTCCCCTCAGCAGTCGGTATCCGCTTGGTGCCAGTGGTAACACTCAGGGTAACCTCAGGGCTTCCTTGTTGGCTCTTTCAGTCTTCTAATATCTGAGGGACCGATCTGTCCTATTCAAGCTTCTCTTCTCAAAAAACTTTGCATAGTTTCTCTTTCCCAGTGTTACCCTGACAGGTACATTTCATATAGAGAATAGCTCACAGCAATCCCTCAGTTGCTATTCCAAATGATAGGAAAGAGAATTCTGCTAGTGTATATGATGCCAGATGTCCATTCTTGATCTATCCAAGTGCAGCAAAGATAACAGTTCCATGTATTTCAAAACAATGGCTCCTGAAATCCACCTATATGATGTTGTGTGTTTTTTTTTTTTTAATTTTATTTATTTATTTGACAGAGAGAGAGATCACAAGTAGGCAGAGAGGCAGGCAGGGCGGGGGGGGGGGGGAAGCAGGCTCCCCGCTGAGCAGAGAGCCCGATGGAGGGCTCTATCCCAGGACCCTGGGATCATGACCTGAGCCGAAGGCAGAGGCTTAACCCACTGAGCCACCCAGGCACACTTGATGTTGTGGTTTGACAGAATTTGTTCCCATACAAGGTAAAAAATGGGTTGTACAGAAACTTCACAATATTTCTGCCTGAGGGATAATTAAAATGCAAAACTCCATACAAAGAGATATATTGATTTGATAGCCTTGATTCACTTGGCCATCCTTCCAGTTAATTAAACTAGTTTCATAACTCTCACCTACTGAAGTACTTTGCTTTAGAAATTATTCCATTTCCCCTGCATTATTGTCAATTAAAAAAATAATCTCTGTATGATATTTCCTGAGAGCATAAAGTCATGATGCCCTTTTCTGTGTGAATAAAATATTATTTCGTCCACTTCCCCCTTTAGCTAATGTACCTTTTCTTTTTGTCTTTACATGACTGTTCTTCAAGAGTTCCCTGTATGAGTTATTTCTAACTCCTTTCTTTACATTTGTTATAGAACTCAGTACTTTTAGGAATTCGCCCCAGTATCTACACAGGAATTGCTCATTAAAAGTCAACAAGGACCCCTCTTTTGTTAATTCTATGGCCCAGTTTTATTGGACCAGTCAGTAACAGGTGTGTACCTGATTACCTCTTCCTACCGATTTACTCTCTTCACTTGGCTTTGAGGCCACCACATTCTTCTGCTTTTCCATTTCCTATATGCATCCTTCTGGTCTCCCTGACATCTAGATGTTGAAGTGCCCCAGGATTTAGTGCTCCTTTCACTCCCTCTGCGACCTTATCGGTTCTTTTAGCTTTGGACAGGCTAACAAGTCACACATCTATATATGGTCGGCTCTAAACTCGTCTTTGAATTCCACACTCATATATGTCCCCAATCTTCAACATCCCTACTTCAATATCTAACAGGAATCTCAAACTTAAAATGTTACCAAAACAAAATAAAACAAAACTTGCAAACAAATTCAAATGAACTTATTGTCCAAACTGAGAACATGGTCCAACTCAATACCCAACCTGCCCTTCCTCCTTCTTGCCTTTTCCATTTTAATACATGAAAACCAGAATTGCCAATCACTCAGCCTAGAACCTTCCACTCAAATTTTGCCTTTTATCTTTTATACTTCAATCTAAGCTAAGCACATTCTCTTGGCTCTACCATTAAAATATCTGCAGGAACTGACCACTTCTTTCTACAACTTACAGTTCTACTGCCCTAATTCAAGCCAACATGGTTTCTTTAAAAATAGATTATTTAAAGTTTCCTAACTGGTGTCTTTGCTTTGTCTTCTGACTCTCACAGACCTTGTTTTAACACAGCAAACATAGAGACTCTTTGTTTTTCTTAACATACACTTAATATATCCACACACTTTATAAATACCAGATTATTTAATATTTACGATACTTCTATGGAGCAGATAAAACCGTTACCCCCACTTTACCCATGAGAGAGATGAACCACAGTAAGGCAAGGCAAATTGACAAAGACCCCATAGCAGATTAACGTTAAAAGTAAGGGCCTGGGCTATCTCACCCCAGAATCCATTCTATTATCTGTTATGTTATACTATAACTCCTATTCTGAGAAAAATCACATCATGTCACTCATCTGCTTAAAACATTCAAATGAATTCCCATTTTTGCTCAGATCGAAAGCTAAAGCTTTGAACATTGGTTAAAAGGCCTTGCGGAGGCTAGCCTCTGGTTATCTCTTACCTTCTCTCCATGCTCTTTTCCTTGCTTTCAGTTCCAGCTACGTTGCCCTCCTTCAAGACTTTGGAACACATGAAACACATTTATGTTTTGGGCCTTCAAACTTGCTACTCCTTCTGCCTGGAATTCTCTTTTCCAAGTTCACTCACTTCTATTAGATCTGTATTTGAGTATCTATTTGAGTATACATATTTGAGTACATATATTTGCATATATATTTGAATATATATATATTTGAGATATATATATCTATATATTTGAGATCTATATTTGAATATCTAATTAGATCTATATTTGAGTATCACCTTCTCAGTGAGGCTTTACCTATCAGTCTCACCTGTCTAAAATGCCCCATCCTCAACTCTGTCCTGCTTAACTTCTTTATTTTTCTTTTGGGAGCTTTTCCAGTACATATACAATTTACCTGTTTATCTCATTTTTGGTCATCTTCTCCCCCGTCAGAGTACAAGTTTCATGAAGGAGGGGACTTGGCTTGGTTTTGTTAATTGTTCCATCCCCAGTGCCTGATAAATAATTGCTCAATTTGCTGAATAACTAAACTTTAAAAAAATTGGGATTTATTTAATGGACAACTGTCCTTTGAAAGTATCAAATCCAGTTTTGTACCTAGGTATGATCTCTATCAATATGTCTTCTATGTTGATTTCTAATTAATTTATTGAAGAGAGGGCCCGGTAAGCATAAAAGATTTGCAAATTTGGACACAAAATACTACTCAGAATAGTAGGGATGTAGGGAGAAAACATATGGAAGTGGAAGGTTTACAAGAGGTAGGAGCTAATAAACACATGGGCTTATCTGGATCGCACACAAAACTGATTGTCTCAAAGCAGTGTAAGGTACATAAATGAGAGAGTTATTATTACGATTTGATTTTATTATTTCCCTTAAATAATGAAATTCTGCTAAGGATACTATGTGTCCCCAGCAAATATTTCAAAGCAAAACATCAGAGTTTGATGACTTAAATCTGATAATTGCACTCTGTCATATAAATAGTTGGTGATAAATCAATATACATATTTCCTTTGAGAACAAACAAACAAAGAAAAGTAAGAAGAGCGGGAGAGAGTGAGAGGAAGGGAAGAGAATCTTATTTCTATAGTCAGGAGCTCCAGGGAAGACACATCTTGAGGATTCAAGGAAGTTTATGGAGTAAACACAGTAACAAGTTAAAAAAAAAAAACAAAACAGGAAAACACAAATCTTTATTATAATGATTAGCTCAGGGGTTTTAAAGGTGAAAAATTACAGTGGAAACTGCTTATGTTTAAAATCCTCTATTTTCTTTTTCTGATTCTAGAAAGCACTTATGAATCATCACTTTACACAGGGAGCAAGTGGGACAAAGAACAACTCGAACCACTTGGCTAGGAGAAGTGTTCCTGAGCTCAGCTGCCAGATTTGCACTGGGTTCCCTGAAGCAAGTTGTTTCGCGGTTCTGCGTGTTCCTCCCATGTAGGAAAAAGAATTTTAACTCATTTAATGTTTAGCACAACCTCAGAATATATATTTCTATTTTGTTTAAGCTAAAAGAATAAAAAGCACATTTAGAAAAACAATAATAAAGCCATAATTTGCAAGAGTAATTGACAGGATACCATTATATTCCATTAACATATGGTAGCAGGTAATTAGTTAATAAGTGCATTTCCCAAATTTTGGCTAGTGTCCATGTGTGGAGGAAAATAAATCAGACATCCTAATATTGGGGGGAAAAAGTCACTTTGCTCCTCTGTCATTTCCTATTTTAAAAAGCCAATATAATTAAAGTAGCTTGGATAAGTAAACTTGCTCGATGTTTTTGGAAGTTTATAGCAACAATTTAAAGGCCGGAATAACAGCACATTTGTTGTTTGCCTTACAGCTAACAGATGTGCAATCACGCCAGAGTTGTATATTTTTACTTTAAATAGCAGTAAATTTAATTCTTTCTCTTCCTTAAAGTATAAAACAAAATAAAGTCTGTTACTAAGTTTTCTTGCAGCTTCAAGAGTAATGTGCTCCAGCTCTCATCAATGTGTGTTTGCTGTGACTGGTGAGGAACTTGGAGTAAAACAAAGGTGTGCACAGAGCTGGACAGATGTGCATTGGACACTTCTGAAAGCAAAAAGATTTGCTGGGCACACAGTCTCCAATTTCCCCAGGGATCCGAGAACAGTAGAGGAATTTAATTTTGCAGGCTCTGTATAAAAGTTTCTAAAATATGTTTTATACAATAGATATAAGACAGTCATTGATTCACTGGAATAAGAAAAAGGGATTCACAACCCAGTTACCTATGATGCAGTTGTCCACTTCCAGGCAGACTCTTATGGCATCAAAGAACATAAAAATACAACAATCGTCTGTAACAATCTTCTATAAACTAACCGAGGACATTCTTCATTCTGTTGGATAACATGTCTGACAGTTGTCGGTGCTACAAGATCTATGAAAGTATTGTCCACGAGTTCGAAAGCATGAAAAAATTGTACAGCAAAGAAGCTTATAAGGGAAAAATGCAATTCCTAACACTGTGTCCAATAAAAAAGACATTTTCTTCTGAAATGTGTCTTCTTAATTAATTTTTTTAGTGAAAAATATGTGGGTCCAAATGTAATACAAACCTACAGCGTACCAGAAGAGTCATGATTGGAAAGGGACACTTGAATGTTTAGTTGTTAAACAGAATTAATAGTATTTGGGTGGAAGCTTTTGGACTATTTCCTAATTGCTTACCTACCATTATTATCTAATATTAGTGATAAATTATATTTTTCCAGACATAGCTATTTTCCTAGAAACCTTAAGCAAAACACTTCCAAGATTTTGAGCTGACAGATAAAGATCGAGGCTCAGATGAGACCATTTTCAAACTTTAAATTTCAGCTTTTAAAACAGTACAATAAATAAGACTTAAAGAAGAGCTTCATCTCTATCACAGAGTTGGAAAATACTTGATCTCAGGTTCAATAATACTGGAGTTGGTTTATAAGAATGTAGGTTTTGCTTTAATAGTTGGTAGTACTTTTCTGGTCACATAGGATTTTCTTCCCACTTCCTACCTCCTCTGAGATCCTATGACACGGTGGGAACAGGGAAGGGGAGAGGGAGATTTTTAGTGTAAATGGCTCTCGGACTTGTTCTGAAGGGTGGTTACAATTGGAAAGATGACTCTGTTTTTTTCTGACAGATGAAGAGATGTAAAACTTTAAACTTATTTCTATAATGCATAGCAAACACCTGCATCAATCCTGCTAGATGATTTTATTTTTGGTAGGTGATTGTGGGCATAATGAACATTTCATTATGTTTCAACGTAGTAATTACCCTTACATATGTGATATGAAGGAGCATTACCCACTCTGGAATTCTGCAATTGGCAATTAAACACCTTTTTTTGGCGGCGGGTGGGGAGGTAGAATTTGTGAAAGAGCTTAAGGTCTCAGTTAACAAACACCTACGGATTTTAAGTAGGATATCATGGATATACATCATGGATGTATATTTCAGAGAATAGTTTTGATTCATAATCAGGAAAGTAAACTCAAAAAAGTAAGAAAAAATTAAGAAGGCAAACTTTAAAAACTTTAGAAAAAGATAATATTGTCCTAATTTGATTTATCTACAGCAGTACATAAATCATTTCCATAAGCAAAAGAAAAACTTTTTCAGAATCAAATGTATTACAGAATAATACTTTACATCTTTACATGGTACATACTATACACATATATATTCTTTAAAAATAATAAAACAAGGAAATGAAACATGGTACTTCTATTGTTCTATATCTCTATCATACATGATTCCCAAATGTGTATACCATTTGGTTAATGGAATTGTGTATTATGTGATGGCTCCACAGAACAAATTCATCTCTAATAATGGCAAGAGGCCAAGAGAACTCTACTTTCTTTTTTTAAAAAGTAAAACCCCAGGCACTTGGGTGGCTCAGTAGTCTGAATGTCCAACTCTTGGTTTCAGCCCACGTCATGATCTTGGGGTTGTGAGATGGAGACCGACATCAAGCTGTATGCTCAGCATGGAGTCTGCTGAAGATTCTTTCCCCTCCCTTTCCCTCTGCTCCTACCCCTACTCTCTCTCTCTCTCTAAATAAAAAAATAAAAATAAAGAAGAAGAAGAAGAAGAAGAAGAAGAAGAAGAAGAAGAAGAAGAAGAAGAAGAAGAAGAAGAAGAAGAAGAAGAAGAAGAAAATCTTCAAAAAAAAAAAGTAAAACCACTTTCCTCACACACACAAACACATATGGACACAGAAGTACATATATCTTTATGCTTCCTTGTCTTTCATATTTATCTCTTCTCAAGAAAGATAGAAATATCTAGAGAAAATCTGTATTGGTACACTACGAGAGTAAAGATTTATAAACCTAAATGATTATACACCTAAAGCTGAGAATAATGTGGCTTCACTGAGGAGAGTGACTCAATATACAAAATTGTGAGAGTTATTTCATTTAGTGCAAAAGTTTTTATTGGTAATTTTGGTCATGGACTGGAAACAAATTCCTTTAAATGTACACAGTTCTTAGTAAACAGATTATATCTTTAAAAAATAAAATTTAAGAAGTATCCCAGAATTAAAATATTATTTAGAACACATACTATGATGTGATTATATTCAGATAGTGATTATCTTTACTTTCTAATAATGTGATCCCAGGAGTGCCTGACTGGCTCAGTCAGTTAAGCATCTGCCTTCAGCTCAGGTCAGAATCCCAGAGTCCTGGGATCAAGACCAGGGTCAGGTTCCCTGCACTACAGGGAGCCTGCTTCTCTTTCTCCCTCTGCCTGATGCTCCCCCTTCTTTGTGCTCACTTTCTCTGTCAAATAAATAAATAAATAAAATATTTAAAAAAATACTATGATCCAACTTACAGTGTCCAAAGAGCTCTATATTATTAAAAAAAGATTTACTTAACTAGTATGGATTTCATTTCAAAGCTAGCAATTCATAACTAAGAATTCAAAAAATTTGCTGACTTGATCATATTTTTTTATTCAGATCATTTGGTTCATTTCATCCATCAAGTGGAATTATAAATTGTATGACTCTAGAAATTAATTTCAAGAAGGGAACAAGAAAATCCACAAATACGCAGAGATTAAAAAAAATCCCACTGTACAACCAATGGGTCAAACGAGTAAAAAAACAAATCACATATCTTGAGACAGATAACACTTTAAATACAGTATTCCAAAACTTATGGGACACAGCAAAAACAGTTCTAAGATAGAAGTTTATAATAACAAATGCCTACATTAAGAAAAAAGATCTCAAAAATAACTGAATTTTGTACTTCAAAGCACTAGAAAATTTAGAACAAATTAAGCCTGAAGTTAGTAGAAGAAAGGAACTAATAAAGATCAGAGCAAATAAATGGAAAGGAGATTAAAAAGACAACAGAAAAGATCCATGAAACTAAGAGTTGTTTTTTTTTTTTTGACAAGGTAGACAAAATAGACAAATTCTTAGTTTGACTCAATAAAAACAAACAAGAGTACTCAAATAAAATTACAAATGAAGGAGGAGTCATTGCAATAGATATCACAGAAATACAAAGAATCATGAGGCCACTAAGAATAACCATATGCCAATAAATTAGAAAACCTAGTAAAAAGGGGTACATTCATAGAAACATACAATCTGACAAGACTGAATAATGAAAAAATAGAAAATTTGAACAAACCCATCACTAGTAAGGAGAATATATCAGTAATCAAAATTCTCTCAACAAACAAAAGTCAAGGACCAGATGGTTTTGCTGGTCAACTCTACCAAACATTTAAAGAAGAACTATGTCAATAATTCTCAGAGTTTTCCAAATAAATAAAAGGAGGAAATATGTTCAAACTAATTTTATGAAGGCCAGTATTATCATAATAACAAAGCAAGAGAAAGATAATACAAAAAAGTTACAATCTAATGTCCCCGATCAAGCGGGCGTTGGTGGTATAGTGGTGAGCATAGCTGCCTTCCAATGTCCCCAATCATCCGAAATGCAAACATTGTCAACAATATATTAGCAAAGTATATTCAACAATACATTAAGAGGATTATACACTAAAAAATTAAATAAATAAAAATTAAATAATAAAATAAAAGGATCATACACCATGATCAAATAAGATTTATTCTAGGGATACAAGGATGGCTTAGTATCCACAAGTCAACCAATATGGTATATCACATTAATAAAATAAAGGATAAAAATCATATGGTTAGCTCAATAAATGTGGGGGGGAAATGTTTTACAAAATTCAACATTCTTTCATAATAAAAACTCAACGAACTGGTTATAGAGGAAAAGTGCCTCAATGTAATAAAGATCATACACAACTCACATTATACTCAATGGTGAAATGCTGATACCTTTTCCTCTAAGATTAGGAGCAAGACAGAGATGTCCACTTTTAACACTTTTATTCAACATAGTAGTGGAGATTCTGGTTTGAGCAATTAGGCAAGAAAAAAAAAATGTAACCAAATCAGAAAAGAAAAAGTAAAACTCTCTCCCATCTGCAGATGACATAATATTATATATGGAAAGTTGTGAGGCCTCCTGGGTGACTCAATTGTTTAAGGATCTGACTCTTGATCTCAGCCTAGGTCTTGATCTCAGGGTCATGAGTTCAAGCCCCAGTATGGGCTCCACCATGGGTGTGGAGCCTCCTTAAAAAAAGAAAATATGGGACACCTGGGTGGTTCAGTCGATTAAGGGCCCAACTCTTGATTTTGGCTCAGGTCATGATCTCAGGATAGTGAGATCAAGCCCTGAGTTCGTCACTGTACTCAGCAGGGGGTCTGTTTGAGATTTTTCTTTCTTCCTCTCCCTCTGCCCCTCCCCCATCTCTAAAATGAATAAATAAATCTTAAAAAAATAAAATTATTTGAAAAGAAAAGAAAGCCCTAAGTATTTCACCAAAATACTCTCAGAACTAATAACCTCAGTAAAGAGTCAGGATATGAAATCAATATACAAAAAATAAGTCATGTTTCCATTCACCAATTAACCATCAAAAAGAGAAATTAAGAAAACAATTCCATTTACAATAGCATCAAAAAGAAAAAAATACCTAGGAATAAATTTAACCAAATAGATGAAAAATCTGTACATTGTGAAAATTGTGACACTTATGGCCAAACAAGATACAAACAAATGACAAGATATACCATGTTCATGGATGAGAAGAATTAAGATTGTTAAAATGTCCATACTACCCAAAACCATCTACAGGTGCACTGCAATCCCACCAAAATTCCAACAGTATTTTTCATAGGGATAGAACAAACAATCCTAAATACTACATGTAATGACAAAAACTCCAAATAGCCAAAACAATCTTGAGAAGGAAAAACAAAGATGGAGGTATTACACTTCCAGATTTAAAACTATGTAACAAAGGTATAGTAGTCAGAATGATATGGTATTGCCATAAAAATACATATTTAGATCAACTGAAATAGACATGAGAGTCCATAAATAAAGTCACTCATGTATAGTCATTTTATTTATGGTAAAGAAGCCAAGAATACAGAAGAGGGAAAGGGTAATTTCTTCAATAAATACTGTTGGGAAAACTGAACATATCCATGGAAAAGAGTAAAATTGAACCCTATCTTATACCACTCACAAAAGTCAACTCAAGGGGCACCTGGGTGGCTCAGTGGGTTAAGCCGCTGCCTTCGGCTCAGGTCATGATCTCGGGGTCCCGGGATCGAGTCCCGCATCGGGCTCTCTGCTCAGCAGAGAGCCTGCTTCCTCCTCTCTCTCTCTCTCTGCCTGCCTCTCTGCCTACTTGTGATTTCTGTCAAATAAAAAAATAAAATCTTAAAAAAAAAAACCCACTATTTAAAAAAAAAAAAGTCAACTCAAGATAGATTAAAGACTTGAACATAAGACCTAAAACTATAAAATTCCTAGAAGAATATATAGGAGATAAGCTCCTTGACATCAGTCACACTAATGAGTTTTTGGATTTGACACCAAAAATAAAGGCAACAAAAGCAAATCAAATGAGTGGGACTACATCAAACTATAATGTTTCTGTTAAACAAAGGAAAGCATCAAAAAATGAAAAAAAACCCCTGTGAAATGGGAAAAAAATATTTGCAGACCTACAATAACAAGTTAATATCCAAATATACAAAGAACTCATACAACTCAATGGAAAAAAAAAAAAAAAAGAGGAATGATAAAGAAAAAGGGGGCAAACATGAGAGCAGATATTTTCCAAAGAAGACATAAATATGGTCAACAGGTACATGAAAAAGTATTCAGCATTACAAATCATCAGGGAAACGCAAATCAAGATCACAGTGAGATTACCTCACACCTGTAAGGTGGCTATTGTGAAGAAAACAGGAAGTAATAAATTCTGGAAAGGATCTAGAGAAAAGTGAACACAGGTACACTGCTTTTGGAAATGTAAACTTATTTTTTTATTTTTTTATTTAAGATTATTTATTTATTTATTTGTCAGTGATAGAGGGAGAGAGAGCAAGCGAGCACAGGCAGACGAGAGGCAGGCAGAGGCAGAGGGAGAAGCAGGCTCCCCGCCAAGCAAGGAGCCCAATGTGGGACTCGATCCCAGGACGCTGGGATCATGACCTGAGCTGAAGGCAGCCGCTCAACCAACTGAGCCACCCAGGCATCCTGAAAATGTAAACTTCTATAGCCACTATGGAAAACAGTATGAAGTTTCCTTAAAAAATTTAAAAATAAAACTACTCTATGATCCAGAATTTCCACTTCTGGGTATATACCCAGAGGAAATGAAATCATTATTTTGAAGACATATCTGTATTCCTATATTCATAGCAGCAGTATTCACCACAGCCAAGTATGGAGAAACTTGCCTGTCAGTGGATGAATTAATAAAGAAAGTGTTAGATTCTGTGTATCCCTTTTGTGACCAGAAACTGAAGGGCATTATGCTAAGTGAAATAATAATTATTAATATTAATAAATAATAAATAATTCAGACAGAGATACAAAAATATACACAAATAACATATAGTATGACTTATATGAGGAACATTTAGAAAGAAAAAGAGTTGAATTTCTAGAAACAGAGTAGAAAAGTGGCTGCCAGGGGATGGCGGTGGGGAAAATAGAGAGAAATTGGTAAAAGGGTGCAAACTTTCAGTTATTTTCTATATTTTCTATATTCTTTTAACAGAAGCATACGATCTTACACTTTTGTCCAAAATGAAGTTATAATATCAAACAACTGCCTTTATTTACATGAGATCTCATATTTCCCTTTGGTTACAGATAAACATTCTTAATTTTTGTTAGAACCTAACAAACCTATTTTCTTTTTCAGAGAAGGGGGTATATTTCCTTTCTTGTTTAGAGCAGGTTTCAAATAAAATGCATTCCAAAATGGAAGAAGTTGATGTCATAGTGAACACTTGGGTATTTTATCATGGTACCTGCATTTAATCGTGTCCTATAACCATTGTTACAGTAAATTAGCATATTTTATTTCTATATTTCCTTTTTTCTTTCCTTCTCTCCAACTATCCCCTTTGTATTCTTATTTTAATTCCTTTTACATTTTTTTTCTTTCTTTAATTCCTTCTTTTCTCCACTCTACCTTTCTTTAGATGATGGCTATTCTTGTTCAAAGAGTGCATTGCCACTTAACTTCACTTGTGTGCACTGGAACTCAAATCTGACAGCTTATTTTCTTATCCAGATGTCTGAGGGAAAACCAAACATGTCCTAGTCTCTAATAAAAAGGTGATTTTTCAAAAAGAGGCTAGTCAGTGACTGATTTGATTTTTGTTCTCCTAATATTTGCAATGAAGATTTTGAAGAAAAAAGAAATCCTGATTTTGTTTCATGGGATTTGTGAGCACCATGTTGGACCCACCTCTCACAGTGGGGAAATCCTGAACAATGTTAGCATTATTTTGAGATTTTATTATTCTCCTATATATCAGAAACATTAATTAATAAAATAAATGATACAACCCAAAATGGTTATATGAAGACTGAGTTAAAATTTATGCAACCATAATTATAATCTTTGGAACCAAAGAGTGAGACGGATTGAGAATATCTCTGGTTGTATATCAGTTTTTCTGTATTTCGGACTGAATAATCTTTTCTGGTATGGGAATAAAATAAATAGCTAATAGATGGTGAAACAGTGTATTTAGAAATTAAATGACCCCGACCACAAGGTAAATATATACATGGACCAAATTAACTAACTAACTGAATCAGTGAGTGCTTAATTAGTAGAACAGCAGCCACTCGAGGTGTTTCAAATGAAAAGAAATTTAACATAAAGGATTGGATACCCAAGAATCTCTGGAAGGAAATGGGGAATCGAGATAAGGGACAACCTCCACTGTTGTTCAAGAGATCAAGAAAGTGCATGATTCGCAGGAAACTACTGCTTATGATCCCAACTGCGTGCAGAACTGAAGTGAGAGGATAATCACAAGATGGTGCAAATTTACGCCGCGTTGTTGCCACTGCTGCAAGAGAATAATTGTGTCACCTTCCCTTCTGTTGGCTAAATATAAATATCCCACAATTTTATTTGTCAGTTATCCCCCAATAAAGCTGTAAAAAGATATTTTGAAGCCATCTTTCTGGTGATTACAAAAATATTTGCAGTACGTGGGTGATAATAAAATTATTTTCTAACAAGAATCAGCAGAAATTGCCTCCTTTAAAAACAGAGTCAAGAAATCCACTCTTGGGGTGCCTGGGTGGCTCAGTGTGCTAAGCCTCTGCCTTCGCTCAGGTCATGGTCTCAGGGTCCTGGGATCGAGCCCCACATTGGGCTCTCTGCTCAGCAGGGAGCCTGCTTCCCCCCTCTCTCTCTCTGCCTGCCTCTCTGCCTACTTATGATATCTCTCTCTCTCTGTAAAAAAAAAAAATAATAATAAAATAAAATCTTTTAAAAAAAGGAAAAGAAATCCACTCTTACAGCTTAGGGTTATTGCAGATAGGTAGGATTTTGGCTGCTAAGAAGTATCTTTGCTGCTTTTATTAAAATATGGTATAAAGAGTAGACAAATATAATCCATTCCCTCAAGCCATTATTAAGCCATTATTTTATATAAATGTGTTGTCTACTTAGAGTTCACTCATAAATCTGTGTGAGTTAACATGTATAAATAATGCAAAATATAAAAATTGCCTTAGTTCCTGAATATTTTTACTCAAGAAACTGTTGTCTACTTGAAATAGTTATTTTGTTCAAGTCACAGGGTGAAATTGGGGCTTATCCATTCATGAGTTTTTGTGAATGAACTCTGTTACCTTATGAAAAATTATATTGATAAGTAAAAGAGAATGTTCAAAGGTTATAACAAATATAATCTGAGATTATATGCCCCTCAAAAACTAGATTTACATAATGAACTGTATGATTATATATTTATGCACCTATATGCTGTTTTACCATTTTGCCTATGTGACATTTATAGAAATTATAAAAATACCAAGATGCAATTGAAAAATCGAATGCATTCTCTATGTAAGTCATGCATTCAGATTATTGTTAAATTGAGTTTTAGAGGAAATTCTGTTTATAGTGCCTAAGATCTTTCAGACACAGGCTTACTGTTATTTGATTCTATATAGAAATCACAGAATTCTTATTATATTGGCTCTTCCACTGGGGGGAAATTTTAGAGTCAGAGAGAGACTCTTGGAAATTCCCTCATAATTCTTGCTTACCTGTCTTTTTAAGATTCTGATAAACTCCTTTTAGTTCTTGTGATATGTGAGCATGTATAGTTAGGATATACATTCCTATAACTGATTTTGTTGCCACCAACAGAAAAATGATTTATTTTTTTTTTGTGATAAAATCTTAGAAAACTGAGAGGTAATTTAATATCAGTTACAACTTAAAAAGCTGTAGTTTGTGGCAATCAGGGAATGAAAGAAATTGCAGCCGACCCAAATTGGAATGGTTTGGGGATACATGCCTTATTTGGAGTCCAATCTTTGAGTTCAAGTGCTAGTAGCCACTAATATCATGAGTTTCCTATCCTGAAAAAATGTGTTTCAATCTTCTTAACCCACATGGTTAATGTGATGGTTTATGAAGTCAGAGTTTCTGAAAACTTTAGTACTATTCCATTTATATACATAGATTTTAATTCCCATTTCCTTATCTTATTCTTTTTCTAGCCATGTAAATTGAAAAGAAGAAGAGCAGCATGTATGGATAAGTTGAGGAAAAATTTAAATATGACAGAATAACTTTAATTCTGTTGTTGACTCCATCTTGACCTAAAAACACAAGTTAATCTATCATCAAGGGAAAATTAGATATAAATATTAGATACTTAATGGATCAAAAAGAAATTAATGTCTAATCTCTTTTTTCCCTAATTTCTTGAAGACAGAGATTCAATGGAGCACTAGAAACCAATTATTAACTTAAATGTCAATTTTGTTGTCTTTAAAGACATGTCAAAACCCATGGGAAAGTAGAGAACTTAATATTCCCTTCTTTTATTCCATATTTGCCAAGGAGTATATAAAATCTAGCTTACCATGACTCTGTGTAAGACAAAAAGCCATATGTGCCACTGCAGTTACCTAGCATGAACTGACTGACTGCTCAAAGAAATACTAGTCTCTAACCTAAGTAATCATGGACAGCTCTATTCCAGATATGGCACTTGAAGGGAAGCATAATGATTGCATAGCATATGTATATGGAGTTGGGTTCTGAGGCACAGAAATTTGGAAACAAAAAACAAGAGCAGATAAAAGTAGACATTAAACTGGAAACAGTAAGTAGCACTAACCATGGGCAAAAATACATTGTGGCAATGCTGGGAAGTCATGGTGGAAAGAGTGGTGGTGTCAAAGTATAAGGCTTTTATTGCTAATGAAGACATTGTGGAAAATGGCGAAGACCTGAAATTTTGAACAAATGGATGTTTAAATGGATGTGTGATCATTTAAAGGAGAGAGAAGATGGGGGCCCAGAAATCCAGTGTCATACCAGGAGTCTGAGGAAGCACCGCTTAGAAGAGGTATTGCTTTGGAAGAATTCCCATTAATATTAGTAGTCTGGATTTGGAGAAATGGTATGCAGAGAAACAGAGCATTCTCTGAGATGTTCGGCTTCTGTGAGTGAAGCCCATTAGCAGAGAGTGTGTGGGAGAGAGAGAGAGAGATGCCCAAGAAGAGAAGCCTATATACTTACAAGAGGAGGTTAAGTTCTGGGCTGTATTTATCTTGGGGAACCAGCATCAGAACATTCCCCTTCTGATGCCCTTGTGGCTGCTGAAAACGTAGGGTAAGATGAAACCCCTGGAAGACATAGGGCAGCAGAGATATATGAGCTAAAGTATAGAAGTTAAAATCAATCATTCTATTTAGGAACCCCCAAAGAACTGGACTCTAGTGGGAGGGTCTGCTCCGGAAGGGTAAAGGAGTCAAAGGACAGCTAGAAGGAGCCGCGTTTGTGAGCAAAGGCCAGGGAGGGCG
>NC_081574.1:9919510-10069314 GCF_022355385.1 Mustela nigripes | reverse complement strand
GTTTTGGGAGAGAGGGGGGTCAGTTTTGGGAGAGAGGGGGGTCAGTTTTGGGAGAGAGGGGGGTCAGTTTTGGGAGAGAGGGGGGTGGCCTCAAGCAGGGCAAGTTGCAAGGATTAGAAAAGCGACTAGGTTTACTGATTAGGAGCAAGTGGCTGCAGGAGAGTCGTTCAATACCTTTGGAAGGATGGAGACAAGCCTGGAAAAGGATAAAGCATTAGCAACTGAGAAAGATACTAACACCCCTGAGCGTTTTAGAAGATTTCACATGGTTAGTTTTGTTTTTTTTTTTTTTTTTCAAGTGACAAGTCTCCGTTTACGGAATTGTGCTTTCTTGTAATAATTAATATTCACTGACTATTTTGCCAAGATGGATATTTCAGAAAACCGAACAAGCAAAAGATAATTTTAACAGAATCCCTTCTGTCCTTGCCTGCTGCAACTTTTGCAATTGTTCTGAAAGCCTTTTTAGTGCAGCAAATCATCCTTAATCAGCTTCATGATACCCTATCACAAGAGTGACTGCAGGTGGCTTTCTTTTGATTAGAATAAATTTAGGGAAAGCTCTTCCTATCTGATACTTTGAACTATAAATTCTGGATCGTAGTTTCTGGTGGCAGCTTTTTACAGACAACTCAAAACAAGCCCATCTGCAGGAATTAAAAGAACTCTTTTTTTTTTTTTTTTTTTTGGTTCTTCAGATAGGAAGAAACATCTTAACTTTGAAATAAAACTTATGATATTGGAGGTTGAGAAAAATGCTCTCAGTGAAGTATCAAGTGGTAATGCTAGGCTAGCGCGTGGTGCTTTTGTAAATGGAGAAGTCGTCGTCACCTGTGCCTGGATTCTCTGTGGGGCACTATATTAGGAACAACACATGTAGTAATGCTTGTCAGAACTGTGCTTACATCTAACGGCCTATTTCTGGAGATTTATATTAATTTACTGCGTTATTTCTCCCATATCTCTGGTTGAACCACGCAACTTCTCCTAATCTGACCATTTCCTATCTCTTGCACCTTTCATCTGTTGCAATTTTCACTCTATCAAATTGCATGTTCCATTTGTTTGGAAATCTCCTTCTGGCCTGGTCTGACATCCTTCTATTAATCCTTCACAACTCAGACCCAGGATAGCTATTATCATTAAGTATGTCCTCGGAATCTCCCTCAGAGCTAATCAGTCACTTCTCTATGCTGACTTTTTCTCTTTATTGTTTATTGTTTAGTGCATACGTTCATTGGTGAGTGGTATTTTTTAGATAGCTGTCTTCTCAAACTGACTTTCAGCATCTTGAGAATAAAAGGTTCATGGCTTGTTATTTTTCAGTTTCTAGCCTGGTACCTGAAACAGAATAGCCATTCAATTATTTTATTTTTCATTGATTTGAATTGAGTGAAATATTTTGGCTGTAAATATTACAAAAGGAAGTGCAACATACTATCATCCTTTCCGTGTATGAAAAGTTCCAATTTTCTCCTAATTGCTCGTATTCTGTAAAAAATTTGGACCTATATTCTGGGGCTGGAAGACATGCTAATTTAGTATCAATGTATCAGAATAGCATTTAACTCATTGAAATCATTTGAATGCCTCTCCCATTTTTTTAAGACATCATGGAAAGAAGATGGTCTGCCTCAGTGGACCAACTCTTTCTGAATCTAGTGATACTACAGTCAGGAAGTTCTTTTTTATGCTTGAATAAATACCCTTTTCTTGTAATTTTAAGAGGTGATGGGAAGCGTTTTTAAGGCAATCAATAACATATATCGAACACCTACTTTACACAAAGAATGATTCGAACTGAACTGAACTAAAAAACTTGCATGGCTGGCACTGGCAGTTTACTTAAAATGGAAATAAATGTAAGAAGTGAAAACAGTAATTTATGAACATATTTATGAAGACCATTAACATAAAAATAAGCATCTTTTCTCTGCTCAGCAGGGAGCCTGCTTCCCCTTCTCCCTCTGCCTGCTTCTCTGCCTACTTGTGATCTCTGTCAAATAAATAAGTAAAATCTTTTTAAAAAATCCTTAAAAAATAGGCCTCTTTGTAACAAAGTAGTTGTTCATGAAAATGCATTGTGTTACATCGTGAGGAAGTGAACGGAGGGAGTGACAGGATGGATGGGGAAGAACCAGGATCTGGAACCATTTCCTGACCCATCAGATCTCCTGAAGAAGGCAGAGTAAGAGTGAGGTCACGGGGGAGAGATGCTCACAGCAAGCCTCTGTTTAAAGGGATGAATTAAAATCTTAGATTAACTCATAAACCCATGAGTTCTAGAAGCCGGCGGAAAATCTGTGCTTTTATAGATAAGAAGATGTAACGACTGTCATGCTGTTTCCCTTTTTCTACGTATACAGCTGTCGTTGATAGAAATTACCCTTGGATACTTAGCATGTGCCAAAAGATATGCTGTCACCTTATATACATAGTCAGATTTAATATTTTTTTAAAAGTGCCTGTAATTCCCATATTCTAGGTAGGCATTTTGAGTCCTAGGTAAATAATTTGTTTAACAACACAGAGCTAGCAAGGGGTAGGGCAAGATTTATACTCAGACAGCCTGATTCCTGAAACCATAGACTGAAGCAAAGGTTTATAATTTCAGTTATTCATTAATTCCTTTATTTATTCAGGAAGCTTTCACTAAACGTCTATATGTAGAAGGTGTTAGGAAAAAAAAAAAAGGAGAAACAGCTGCTTTGTGAATAGCTCAAGGGTATTAGTCAGTTAAATAAGACATGACACCTACAAATGCCAGTTGTTAAAGCAAGACTGAACATCAAACCCAGGGAATTTGGGGGAAGGGAGACTGCATGGCAGCGAGATAGCACGAAGTTCTGGGACTGCCAAGGGACGTGTGCAAAATTCAACATGCAAATACAACATTTAGATAGCGCAGTTTGTCAACATAAGCCTTGGTTTTTATACATTGTGTTTTAATCTTGCTCCAAACAAAACTTTTTATTTAAATAGCGCTTCATACCTTTTCAAGTTATTTCAGATGCCCTAACTTGCTGAATCCTCTCATCTACCTCTAAGGCTTCTGGTATTCCCCACCCCACCCAGCCATTCTGCAGAAGGAGAAATTGAAGTTTTAAGAGTTTAGGTGACATAGCTCGTAAATATCAAAGCTAGAATTTGTTCTCAGTTCTCCCAGCACTAAGTTTATTCTTCTTTCAACTAAATCACTGCTTCTCCAACTTTTCCTCTGAAGTGCTCCTTAAAGCAGGGGACAGTGTATGTGCATATCCCTGGAAAGTCTGGGCAGAGAGCCTGAAGCAGCCCTGAAAACACAGAGATTTCCTTTGAAATCTTCTGTTTTATATAAAACATGAAAATGAATGATTCTGCTGTTTTTATATGCACATGCAAGTGAAGAACCTTTTAAAAGTACAACATTCAAAACTTTTTCACCTTTAGTTCAATTCGATTCTCAAGGAACTAGCACTGAATTTCTCCTCTGACATTTAAGGCCTTCTGACTGGCCTTCAGAAAATCTTATCAGAGATGGAAAATTTGCTGAATTATACTTTGGCAGAGAACTTTAATTTACTGTTTAGGTCAATTAGGCAGTTTGCCACAATAATAACTATTTTGTTTTATTTTATATGGGAGTGGTTTGGAGATTTGGTTCTTTTGCCTTTAATTTACTGGAAAGATTTTGAGCTAATAGTGGGGTGAGCTTGGTGTTGTGTTCACTGTGAGCCTTCTTCCTTAAAAATATACAGAAAAGCAAGTTATTAGTTACTCCCAAATCTAAATCATGAATGGATCTTACTGAGCAATGATTGTGGTCATTTCCAATAACAGGCCACTGTGATGTTCATGACTTTTCTGTAATAAATGCTTTATACTCACTATAATATTGCTTTGCAGGGCAGTTGGGATGTACCAAGCCTCAAGTCAAACAATGCTCACGTTATAAGAGGAATGGAAAGCAAATAGGAACGTGCAACAGATGTAAGGGCAGAAAAATAGATCCACAACAAGGAATTCAGAAATAATTAATGGAAAAAAATACCGAGCATGCAGTTTAAGAAAGGAATCCTTATGGAAGGATACCTAGCAGACTGTGATCCTCAGTACATCATATAACACAATGTAAAAGAGGGACCATGACCCATTTTGGAAGCAGACCTGGCAGAAACATGTTCAGGATGTCCAGGAAACTCACAGATTTCCTGACATCCTCACCAGGTGCTTGGTGGCTGCGTTTATAGTGTGATTAACTAGTCAGGGTTTCACTGCAACATGACATGGCTCTTTTCCAGTCTTGCTTTAGAGCAGGAAAAATAACTTGCAAAGTGATGTTTTGCTGTCCTTTCTGATTCTAGGGAAAGAAAGTTATCTGAACCTGATTGCACATGGTTAGGATGGGCAATGGACTACAATTACAGAACTAGGAGGGACATAAAAATTCATGTAACACATGATAAAGCTGAGGTACTGAAAGACTGAACAATGTATCCAGTAAAATACAGAACTGTAATTACAGAACCAGAATAAGAACCCGGTCTTTCTGGGTTCTTTTGGATGAAGTTCTGAATATAGAAAGCAGGAAAACTACTAAAGTACTTTAATTTAATATCAGATTGCTTAGCATGTTCTATTTTTTAGGCTTTATCATTTAAAAAATGATTATTATTGTTTAAAGTAATTTATGATCTATGAGCACATAGAATATTGGATATATTATAGCAAGGAAGATTGGCAATGTTTTGTGAATTGCAGATTGAAGCTGGTAAGAAATCAGAGTTGGTCATAGGAAACAAATACATAGGATTCTTTATTAAAACACAAAAGTTGAGGGAAATTGGAAGGGGAGGTGAACCATGAGAGACTATGGACTCTGAAAAATAATCTGAGGGTTTTGAAGGGGCGGGGGTTGGAGGTCGGGGTACCAGGTGGTGGGTATTAGAGAGGGCATGGATTGCATGGAGCACTGGGTGCAGTGCAAAAACAGTGAATACGTTACGCTGAAAAGAAATAAAAAAATAAAAAAAAACCACAAATGTAATTTTTCTGTAATTTCATAAATTAATTTGATACTCTGCAACATTCCATGTTTTTTGGAAATATTTTTATTTATTTATTTGGCAGAGAGAGAGAGAGAGACAGCAAGAGAAGGAACACAAGCAGGGGCAGAGGGAGAGGGAGAAGCAGACTCCCCACCAACCAAAGATGCCAACGCGAGGCTCAATCCCAGGACCCTGTGATCAGGACCCGAGCTGAAGGCAGACACTTAACCAACTGAGCCACCCAAGTGCCCATAACCTTTCCATCTTGATTACAGCCCACTTACTTATTTTGAAATCAAGAACCTACCTATATACTTTCACTGAACTCCTTGATTTTTGGGGATGCCAATGATTACAATAAATTAAACCATTAATCTGGGAAAACCTATTTCTCAACATAAAAACATCATTCTGCACATTTAAAATAATCAGTTTGTCAGAGTTCCTTTCTTCCAAGCCACTCTCCTTAGCTTTTTCTCACTTTACAAACTGAACTTTTTTTCAGAGTATATGACATATTCTTAACAACTGAAGATAATTTACAAAGTTCAGAAATTTAGAAAGAAGAAAGTATATATAATAGTACCACTAAAGGATAGCTAAAGTTTAACATACTGATGTAACTTAATATACAATAATCATAATTTTTGCTATTATAAGTAGTGTGATGAACAGCTTTTGGTTTAAATATTTGCCATATAACTTTTATTGGGATAGAACATCATATGCCAAAAACTTTAAAAACTGTAGCCTACTTATTTGTGTGTTATGGACAAACAATTCTTCCACACCTGCTAATCCCCACTTGCCCATACTTAGGTTCCGAATGTTGGACCTAGCATAGAATATAGAATATTTATATAGTTCAGACACTTCCCCCTCAGAGTCGAGGTAAGTTCCATGGAATGTTATGACAGAGTTTAACTCAGTCCTTAATTACGCAATCTCACCCTGTCCCCTTCACCTGTTAAAAACATGGTTTTGAACTGGACTGTCAAAGCAAATCATTCTGTGACCAAATACTTGAATTTCTCTAGTTCTACAACCTTTATCTTCACTCCGCAGGTCCTGTCAATGAAGGACTCGAAGCTAGCTTCTTTCTAGCATAGCTGTTTCAGATTTCTGTCATTGGTGTACTTCTTTCTAAGACCAGTTTGGAGAATGGGAATCTATTTGGATTGGTTTAACTGTTTGGAATCAGATCTTAATTTAAAAGAAAATCCAAAACAAATTTTCTAAATGTTCTTTTGTCTAGATCTCAATGGACACCACAAAATTATTTTTATCTTATGATTCTTATTTGAAAAAGCACCCTTGTGGCACCTGGAAGTCTCACTTGGTTAAGAATCCTACTTTTGATTTAGGCTCAGATCATAACATCATGGTCCTGGGATAGAGCCCTACATCAGGCTCTCCTCTCAGTAAGGAGTCTGCTTGTCTCTCTCAGGCTCCCTCCCTACTCTCTCTCTCTCAAATAAATAAACCAACTTTTTTTTTAAAGGACACCCTTGTTTTAGTGATAATTAACTTTTCACACACACACAACATATAAGCATATATACATATTGTGTGTATATAGCAGAGCATTTGTAAAAAGTGAAAAACATAAAAAAGAAAAGCAAAATCACCCCTCAGAACAAGCAACTGATCTACTTATATATATATCCAATTTGTTATGTTAAATACATACAAAAATTTTAATTTTTCTTTAGTATGTAGAATGTATAATTAGTATGTATATGTGTACTGTGCACATATTATATATATAGTGTTCTTTAAAAATTAAAAAATTAGTGTTCTTTTAAAATTTTCAAAAAATTAGAAAAAAATTTTAAAGACATTATTTATTTATTTGGCAGAGGGAAAGAAAGCACAAGCACGGGGAGTAGCAGGCAGAGGGAGAAGGAGACAGGGAAACTGATGTGGTGTTTGATCCCAGGACCCTGGGATCATGGCCTGAGCCGAAGGCAGATGCTTAGCAAATAAGCCACACAGGCATCCCTAAAATTGTTTTGATAATATACTGCACAACTCTTTTGGCATTGAGTTTTTCTTCATAGTTGTTAAAAATAATATATTCATCTCATTTTTCTGTCAAAACACCATACCTCATGGTTTCATATTATTTATTCAAAAGAGTATACCATATTTTTAATTAACTCATTTTCTCAGATATTTCGATTATTTTAATAGTTTACCACTCTCAATATTATATCTAGTATCAATATTGTTCATAGATCTCTTTGTTGATTTCTGATTATTCTATTAAGATAAATTCTAAGGAGTGGAATGTCTGTATAAACACTTTTCTTTTCTAAATATTCCTCAAGAAAGTCTATGACAATATGGACTGATCCCAGCAATGCATATGACTGTGTGTTCTTCTGCATCTCATAAGGCAATATTAGTATTAGTATTAGTATTAGTATAATTAGGGTATTAGTACTGAATAATGAATAAATAAAATGACATTTTGGTAGGTAAAAAATGGTTTCTTAGCTAAGATTCAAAATTCATTTTCATGACTATTAGTAATATTAAACATGTTTATTTTTATTGAATATTTGTAGTTTTATTAATGAATGCTACTTGATTGTATGCCCTTTACATATTTTATCAATTTATAAGAACTTTTAAAATTTCATGGTATAAATTCTCTTATATTTGTTACACATGTCTTTCCTATAATTTAGTTTAATTTTGGTTTCTTTCAAAATAAATTTAGAAATTTCCTTTCTCTTTTTTAAAGATAGGAATAGTTAATTTTAAAACTGTATCTCAGGTACATAGAATTGTATTAATTGTACACCTATTCAAAGTGCATCATTAACATTGGTTCATTTAAGGTGATTCTTGTAACTGAATGATGGAAGGATTGATTTCCTTTTGTCTGTATTCTCCAATCTTATTCCTCTCCATATTCATTATGCAACTACTTTATTATTGTATTACAGAGATCTAGATGATAGCTAGGCGATAGCTAGATAGATCTCTTTTTGCATTTCTTCCCATATTCATTTTCATTTTCATCCATTAGGTTGTACATTTCAATCTGTTCTATTTTTCACTCCACTGTTTTAAGAGACTTAGCCATGTTGCTGTGATTATGTACAACCACTGCACCGCCTTGCATCCTTCAGTATAAATTCATCCACTCGCTCAGTAATTAACACCAAGATCCCCCTCTCTCTTCAACATAATTGCAGTATACATCCTACTGACAGCTCCTTTTTAGATCTGTATGAGAGGGTGGTGGTGGTGGTGGTGTGTGTGTGTGTTTGTGTGTGTGCCCAAGAGAGGAATTTCTAGGTCATATGGTACTTTTTTTTTTTTTAATTGAACAAATTGCTCTTCAGAACACTGGAGTCTATCCTTTCATCAGCTAAGCATAATAATTCGTATATTACCCACTCTTTTTCATATATCTAGCTCTATAAACTTTAATGGTCTAGTCAATAAAGTGATATTTCATTGTTGTTTTAATTTTTATTATTCTGATCAGTGACGAATGTGAGTTTCTTCAATTGGCTTTTTAGTAGTCCTTCTTAAATTGTCTGTTGATATCTTGTACACATTTTTATTATATTCTCTAATTTTGCTGATCTACAGTAATTCTTAAATATTTATTTATTCCTTCACTAAATCACGTAAATACTCACTGATTACTTCCTGTGTACCAGATACCCTTCTAGGTTCCAGAGATATAGTAGTGAACAAAATAAATAAATAAATAAAATCATATTTCTTAAAGGTTTCCTTTTGATTAGAAAGATACACACTTCTTCCTAATCCTGTTTTGATTATTGGGAATTTAGTAAAGAAGATACATAATAAAATACCCCATAATGTTGTAAAAAAGCATCATGTTGAAGAGTAATAAGTATTTAGAAGAAAAAAGAACACAGGCAGAAGGGAAAGATGAAATTTCACCAAGAGGAAGCAGTACTGGCACTGAAATTTTATATAAAAGGGACAGAGAAATGATCACATTGAGAAAAATGTTTCTTTTTTTAATGAAAACATGAAAAAAGTATATTCTGATATGACTTAGTTTGAGTACTGTTAATATATTTTTTCATTAGGCCAAACCATTGCATGGTACATGGTATCTTGTGTAGCACAAAAATTCTTAATTTGGGTATTAAACATTAATCAATTTTTTGGTTTTTGGTTTGTGGTTGAGGGGTTTGTTTTAGAAAATGCTTCCCAAGTCCAAGTTACAGATGTTCTCCATTTGTGTTGCTTACAAATGTAAAATGATTTCCAAATGGACTTCCTGTCAAACTACTCTATCTTCTTCCTTGAATCACGACTTCAAAATATAATGAAATGAGAGGTTCTGACAACATATAGGCTCTTTAGTTCCCATAACATTATATACCACCTTTTCAAAAATGGGATTGTAGAAAATCATTTTCTTCCAATGCATTATGTATGGTAGAAATTCCTAAATGATTGCAATACACAGACATTTTGGTATTATTAGAAAATCATTAAGAGAGAGATAAATCAATTCATATATCCTAGACAAACTTTATGTGCCAAATCAGAGCTATTTAATTTAATCCTTCAAGCACTTCTCTGATAAAGATATTATTATTATAATTTTACAGTTGGTACTGACAAATTTTGAGTGGTTTGGTGCCAAATAATCACTTTTGATATAGATTGATTCAAACTCAACTTTCTGACTAACCTACCTTCTTTCCACTATCACAGTCTTAAAGGTAACACCTAATATTTATTAAATGGTAAGTTCACTAAATATATGAGTATATTTTTTCCACTTAATCTTTAAAGCAAGATATAAAATTGAGGAATTTGAGACATGTCAAGATTAAGTGAGATACCAAAGTCAAATGCCTCTATTTAGTTGAGGATTTCAAATTTAAGGCAATCTCTTTCTAGGACTGACAGTCATAATCTTTATTATCTCTCTCTCTCATTCCTTCTACTCTTTTTAAAATAATTTTTTGTTTTATTTAGCAACTTCCTATACTATTTAAATTGTTCAAGATTGTATGCGTAAGAAGTTTACCAAAGATTCTCAGTTCATCCTATTGGAATATGAATCGGACATTATTTATTCCTTCAAATAACCAACCCAAATTCACTTTGTAAAAACTCCCTTTCCCATTGGGTAGACTTCCAGAAATAATATCTGGCATGACAAATTTCTGTTACAAATATATTTTCCCTACAGTAACATTTTAGTGTTTAAGACTTGGTCCTTTGCTTTTAAATATTTATTTATTTGACAGACAGAGAGAGATCACAAGTAGGCGGAGAGGCAGGCAGAGAGAGAGGGGGAAGCAGGCTCCCCGCTGAGCAGAGAGCCCGATGCAGGGCTCGATCCCAGGACCCTGAGATCATGACCTGAGCTGAAGGCAGAGGCTTAACCCACTGAGCCACCCAGGTGCCCGGTCCTTTGCTTTTAAACCCCTATATCTTAGTCGGGTGTAGACCCCTCCATGTGCAGACCGTTGTTGGAGCTCTGGCTCCCAGAAATGAGAAGGCTATCTTCCTCTACCTTTCTGAGACTTCCACTGTGTCTCCTGGAAAAGTAAAGAACGAGAGGAGAAAATAAGATATTTCCTAAACTAACCGGACATCGTTAAAGTCCTGTCCCTGGTTAGCTGTAGATGTTATTTTTCATTTGATATTCAGTATCAGTCATTTGCTGAGGTCAATTCTCAAGCTTCCACCTCCTTTGTGCCATAGGAAAAGGAGAATTGTGGAGGAAAGAGGAAAGGAATGTATATCTTTCTCTTCCCCTACCTTTAAACCTGGCTGTCCCTGGCTTAAAAAAAAAAAAAACAAAACAAAAAACTTTTCCATTAACAAAAAGGTAACTGTAATCTAAATAAATGTCCTAAAAGGCCAGCAAATACCAGCTATTGCTTTCTGTAAGTCCCCTTCCTTTACTTCAAGAAAGGAAAGCACGTCTCTTGATAACCCTAAAGTTGGTTCCACTTTTTATTTAAATACTACACTTCCCAAATGCATTTATCTTCCTAATCTTATATTTCCCAGATGATGAAAACATTGATGATGACAAACACATTGACCCCTATCATGTGAAGGACTAGGGCAAGAGGACAAATGGTGACCAACTTACTATGGATATACATATACAAGATTTATAAAACATGGAACAGAGAGTTAAACATCATTTCCTACCTTGCAAAATATGCATTCATAATGACTTGAAAAACCGGGGTTAATCATAGAGCTCTCAGGCTTTCTTAGTATTCCTCACTGGAACTTGGTTATCTGGAGAGCTGTCTCCCTTCCTGGGGAGATGGAGAACGCATTCTCCCCACCCCTTGCAATCACCTGTACTCAGTCCAGCCTGCACACGTAGGCTTGGTTCATGCTCCTTCTTCTAGGCTACCCCTTCAGGCACACATACCTGCTGCGGAATCCAATCTCAGGAGATCAGACAGAAAAAGAGAAACACACTGGCACAGGAAACAGGCTTAAGGCCACATGGTCACAGGATCTGGGAGTCCTGTGAAACAAGAGAATAGGCTAGAAAGGAGGAGATTGTTAGCTCAAATCTGAACTAAGCATATTTCCAATGTTCTTTGTTCCACTGGGAAGTAGAGAAAAGGGCCAGTTCATGGTCCTCTCAAATGCAGGGTAATGGGCTGGCAGGGCTAGTTCTTTAATCTGTACTTAATAGTCCTTTTCTTTTTTTCAAAAGGAGGGGAGCAAGAGACAGCTGGCCCCAACTGTGCCCACTTCTCAAAACTCAGAATGGGTGACACTTGGCCTCTGTTGTTCTCAGTTGTAAGCTTAAATTGTATTTTCAGGAAAGCCAAGACAGTCTTAAATGCTGAATCACATTTTTTTTTTCTTTTTGAAAATGTCAAAAACTAGGAATGATGGCCCGTTTTGTCTTACTTTTTCCCTCTGCATCTTTCTGTATTAAAAAATTATCTAGTAAAATTATGTCTAATCAAATACATGTTGAATACTAAGATGCATAATTTTTGGCTCTGAAGTTTAAGTTGTTCATGTTCTTTCTCCTTCAGGATACCATAATTCAGTTCATATGAAGTAAGCCTCCATTCACACAGTTTTTAATTTAATTTATTTTTTTTATTTTATATTGTCTAGATCTTTATTTATTTGAGAAAGAGAAAGCAGGAGAGCACCAATAGGGTGAATGGTAGAGGAAGAGGGAGAAGCAGGTTCTCACTGAACCAGGGAGCCTGAAGTGGTTCCAATTTTAGTACCTGGGATCATGACCTGAACCGAAGGCAGAGGCTTAACTGACTGAGCCACCCAGGTTCCTCCACCCCAGTGGCCACAAATAGAATTAAAACCTAGAAACACACATCACTTAGTTACCTTTAAATAGATATCTTTCTGATTCTAATTCAGCAATGTTGGCCTCAAGAATTGCAGTGTAACAAGAAATAAGTATTTGTCTTTCATACCAGGATCCTGGCTCTCCATCTTCAAAACCCTTAGAATTTCCACGGTGGTTAAGAGTGCCTTTTGTATCTCAAAATGTGACTGGTGACTCTGGTCCTCTAGATAATTTCAGGATGGGGGTTAGTCACCAGATATAGCAAGGCTGATTAGAAGGTTGGAACTTTAAGTTCCACACTTGAACTCTGGGGAGGAAAACGTGTCTGGAGGTTGAAGGAATCACTCATGGTCAGTGATCTGTTCATGCTTACTTAATGAAATCTCCATAAAGCCCCCTGAACTATAGGGCTTTGGAGATCTTCCAAGTCGATGCACACACTGAGGTCCTGGGAGGGTGATGTGCCTGGAAAGTGCTTGGAAGCTCTACTCCCCTTCTCCTACACCTCGCCCTGTTCATCTCTTTCTTTTGGCTATTCCTGAGTTGTATCTTTACAATAACTGGTAACAGTAAATAAAGCACTGTCCTGAGTTCTGTGAGTCATTCTAGAAATCCCGAGGAGGGAGTTGTGAGAACTCTTTGAATTTATAGCTGGTAGGTCAGAAGTATAAGTGACTACTTGGGACTGATGACTGTGGGTGTCTTAAGTTGTATAGGAATAGTCTCTTAACCTGTGGCTCTGATGCTAACTCCAGGTAGATAGTGTCAGAATTATATTGAATTGGAGGACATCAGGCTGGTTTTGGAGAGTTGGAGAAGTGGCGTTGGAAGAGACACCACTCATCAGAAGCACTGTAAAATCAGTTCATTCTTATTGTTTCAGTTATGAAAATCAAAAAAATAATGATGCAGGCATACACTGGGTATCACTGGTAAAATTATCCTTATATATTGTGAATACCTGTTCCATAGCAGAAGTATGAGGCTTGCTGTTTATTGTGACTTGAAAATTTAAACTTAAACTTTTAATTAAATTTTGCAAATTAGAACACTACATCTAAGCCACAGCACCCTGTTATTTTTACAGAAGTGTTGCCACAAGTTTTTGTCTCCTATAGTTTGCTTGCTGCTGGTAAATTAGGTAGTTATTTTATTCTGCATTTCTGACTTCACCATGGCAGCTAGTACATAATTCATTTTATGATTTCTTTTTGTGGGCTGGTCTGTCTTGTCTGAATTACAATGGATACACTAACACCAGAAGAAAAAAAAAAAAAGAACCCCAAAACTGAAAACCTTCTGTTCCTAGATCTGAAAAATACTGAATTTGTGATATGGCGATTTCCATGAGGAGGTAGTGGGATTTTAAGGTTTGCATTTCTCTTCTGCCTCATTCATTAGCTTTTTGTAGACAACCAGCCAAGAGTTCTCATGCTGAGAAATGGAAAGCTGAGGAAGATTGATTCTTATTTTGGTCTCTCACATAAAAACAACTTTGGTTTACTGAACTTGGAAAAAAGAAATGTCAAAACTGACATATTTGAGACAGAAAATTTTCTTCATTAAAATGGCACTTTAATTCTTAACAACACAAAAAGGTAAATGTGTTGCTGAAGGAATAATGTGTCATCTTTTAGAATGGTAAGACTATGAACTGTTTTCCCTGTGAAGTACTTCTATTGATTTATCAAATACACAGAAGAATCTTAAATCCATTAAAAAGGACTGAGATGTCAGTGCTAAGTAATAGTAAGGAAAGTATGAATAATAAAAATAAATGCTGTTTTAAGGAGAACTGTGCTCTTGTGGTTTGGCTGTCAGTAATATACTTAAGTGACACTGCGGCCATTTTGCCATGCAGTTATATAAATAAGCAAAGAAAATCTTCATAAGCTGATATATTTTTCCTTACCTGCCTCACCATCCACAATAGACTGATTTTAATACCAACAATTCTGAAAATAATATTCCTTTTATTTCCTGGCATAACTGACTTTTTTTTTTTTTTAAAGGCAACTAAAATGAGGTCATTCTTGAGGCAAACAAATGTTGTTTATTGGTGTTACCTGGCATCCACATATTCAATCATATTATTTCATAAATATAATTAACCAAATATCAACCATCATCATAATAGAAAAGAGGAAATGACAAGCCTATTTCAATTATATAACTCAGCTGATAGTTCTGATTTTTTAAATATCTCATTAATCATGAATACTTGCTAGAAAAGGGGATATCCTTTCTGTACTGATTTCAGAGTTGGTGCATGAAATGTTATTTGAGATGGTAGCTGAAACAGGACTTTGCATTTAAAATAAAAATAAATGTAATATTCCTTTGCTCATTGTTAATTATTATTTTAATAAAAATGTTAAAAGTCTATTAAAAACACTTATTCTTCTAAATGAAATATGATTTGTGACTCTAAAGATGCAAGCTGCTTTGCAGGACTCATTTATAAAATGTTCTTTGTTATTCATCTGTGCATTATCTTTTCTGATCTTCCTCTGAAAACACCCTGATTTTTCTCCCTCACTCTCAGCCTATGCTGATTTTGTCCCTGGATCATGGCCATGTGACCCAGACTTGTCCAATCAGTGCTTCACTTGCTAGAAATGACAGTTTTTGATAGAAGAAAGATCGCATGATCCAATCTGAGCTTATTCCAATATTTTTCTTAACATACTCAGATGAGAGCTTAAGTTGGGAACTTTGGTGGGACCACCATGAAGGGAAAGCCTTTCTAGAAATGAACAAGTGGAGATAGAAGCAGTAGAATTGAATGATTAAAAAAGGGGTAATTTGTTGTTTGAGTTTCTGGATCTAGCCATACCTAAAATTAATGACAGCTTCTGGACTTTCTAGTTACTTAAGTCAATATATTCTCTCTAATTTTTAAAACTTTTTCTTTCTACAGTTTGCAATAAGGAGAACTATAACTAACACCATTTAGTCATATAATAGCCATGGATAAATTTGAGAAATCTAATTCATTACCCTCTAAGTAATTTTCCCTGTTGGAAACATTTGCTAATCCTGGGCAACTGTGCAACAAGATTACTGAAGAGATCATTGCTTTGAAGGAGTCTGAGTGCATGTGAGTGCTGTGAAGTGTGTAAACCTGGTGATTCACAGACCTGTACCCCTGGGGATAAAAATATATGTTTATAAAAAATAAAAAATTAAAAAAAAAAAAACAAATAAGGTACCATATAAGTTTAAATGTAATTTTTTGCATCATCATAAAGCTACGTGATCTTGATATTTGAATATTGGCCATGATTAGAACATTAGTTTACCTCTGAGAAGTTCAATTTTCTTTTGTATTCTGACACAGTCAAACTATACTGGCCACTGAAAATGATAGGAATGATTGCATTTAGAAAACAATTGAAGATGATTTCCTTGCATTTTATATGCCAACATTGAGTGCAAATTGATAGCTCCTAAGGAAGTGGCAACCTATATAAGATTGTATAGTTTGTGAATCTCTCTCTTAATATTTCTTTAATTGTGCTTTGTGGAATGTGACTGTGTTTTCTTCCATTCCATGGAAGCTCTTCCCCAAATGTACTTGATCAAAGAAGATGAATTTCAACATCCTTCAAGGGTTTTTTTTTTTTTTTTTAAGATTTTATTTATTTATTTGACAGATAAATCACAAGTAGGCAGAGAGGCAGGCAGAGAGAGAGAGAGGAGGAAGCAGGCTCCCCGCTGAGCAGAGAGCCCGGCACCGGGCTCGATCCCAGGACCCTGGGATCATGACCTGGGCCGAAGGCAGAGGCTTTAACCCACTGAGCCACCCAGGCGCCCCCCTACTTGGGTTTTTTAAGTGGAAATTTCACAACTTCTTGTTTGAAATAGCAAACATCAAACCACATATATCCTTTGGCTATTTAAATGGAGCTGACTGGTCCAAGCAACAAAAGTTAGAATCTTACAAAAGCCCAGTAATGGGAAATAGCCGTGTAGAGTTTACCCTGACTTAAAACCTGATTGTTCATTGCAATCTGCCCATTTTTTTTCTGTTTTTCTTTCTCTTTTCTTCCTTCCTTTCTTCTCTTCTCTCCTCCTATCATTCCTTCCTGATCTCTAACTCTCCAACACTGAGGTTCTTGATATGTGTTCAGGAGGAATTTTTCTTGATAATCAAAGGAACAGGCCTTTGAGTTAGCATCCCACTCTATAATTATTGTTTCTGTTTAGTTTTCTGGGAACTTTGCAGTGATACTCTTTGAGCTCTGGTCTCATGGGACCTACATTGGTGCAGACAGTTTGGGCCAGTGATAACACTGTTGGCTCCTACTGTGGAATTAGACATCTGATTCCCTTCCTCAGTAATTATAGTTAAAGGTGTGATGATATAGGGGAAATGATGCCATTGTTATCATTTGTGTCCAAGAAGTCTAAATTGTTTCAAGGTAAGGCAAGGTAAGAAGTGTCTTCTCCTAAAGATATATTTACTTGGCCGGCAATCAGAATGAGGCTCTTGCTCTTTTTTTTTTTTTTTCTTCTTTTGCTGGGAACTCAGTTTAAACTATTACAGAGCTGCCAAGGAATGAGTGTTTACTAGATTTCTACATGTGGATGTGAAAAGAAAAGCTTATCATTTGAGGAACATGTGTGGGAGGGTATTGAAAAATGTTAAGCAGTATGGGACTAAAGAATACTGTTTATTCTTAACTTGGAAAAGTAGTTCACTCTAGACATTCGTGCACACACAGTAAATAAAACTCATCTTTTTCTTCTCAAAATCATGGCTTAGGGTTCAATACACTGTCTCTACAATGACAGTCTTTAAACATTATATGGAGATAAATACTTCTTATTTATTATTTAGCTATCTCCTAGCATTATTAGAATCTGAGATTCAAATAAATTATTTCATTTCTACTAGAGGTTTTACTGAAATAGTCTTCTTAAAAATAATTATTTATACACATTTTGATTTACATTTTTAACCTTCCTTTGGGTTCTCAGTAGCTGAGAGATTTATTGATTAATAGTTGAAATCTCTCTATACTAAATGGATAATTTCCCCATAAATATCTACTTGTTCAAATAATCCTGTTTCCTGTCAAGTTGCTTCTGATATTTTATAGAAGCATAGGATTCCCCTTTCTCCTATTTTCTATTTGTGTAATTTAAAATGCAACATTTATTGAAAAATGGGCCCATGCAAAATTCCCTGATCTAACTGATCAGGTCAGATACAAATGAAAAATATACCTTCCCGAGTCTTTCATCATTAAGATTCATATATTATCTCCACAAGCATTTGCAAAAGAACTGCTCATATGCAATAACTCATATTCACTTTTGACCAGACCCTCCTGAATGCAGTATATTAATTATCTGATACTCATGTTTGGGATCAGTTATTTTCATGCAGTGTCTGTGTTCTCAGTTGAGGAAGCCTTTGCTTCTCCCAATTTAAAGGACAAACAGCAGTGTACTAGAGATTCATAATCCCGAGTAATTTTTTTCTAAAAACATTTTAACAAATCATAAAACTAATGATTTGAATACTGAAAATCTAAAGTTATTAAGTTTTGAAGTTTTTTTTTTTTAATTTACCTTATGCCTAAATAGTTGGGAGACCTTAATATAATTTTAATACCAAGATCATAAAAAATACTTGCCAATGAAATTATTTAATTCAATCTGCCTGCCTTCAAATTCTAGCTCCCGTATTTCTTCCTTGCATGACCTGAGCTGTTTATGAGTCCTGTTGCAGTGGTAACTGAATGAATGATACAATGTGGAAAGGCATTCCCACATCATGTTTTGTTTTTATGAATAAAAGACAGAGTAAAAGAGTGTTTAGAATATTATCAAGCATGTTATAAATATCTAATGAACTTTGACCAGCAGTTTCAGCAGTTGTGACAAGTGTTGTGGTACATGTGTCCCAAGTGCTGTGTCAGCACAGAGGACAACTTTGGTGGCACATATGTTGACTAGAGGCACAGAGAAATTTCTTACATGACATGATTCTCAACTGAGTTCTGAAGGATTGGAGCTTCTTACAGAAATCAAATTGTATATTTTTAAATATTTCCTTAGTACACAGTTGTAAAATTGTGGATTCAAAAGATATATAGTAAATTAGAAAAATTAAGGTTTTTTTTAAAAACGGCTAAAGGGTTATTACCATGTATTGGTAGAAATGGAATTATTACAATTTGAGAGAAATTATTAATCTAAGATGCATTAAAATCCTTAAATATTTTCCTACTATCATATTTGGGTTATTATGCTTTTGGGACTTTGCCCTATAATAAAAAAATCAGAGTACAATAATGCAGCATGAAGCTTTTTAAGGACAGACAGCATCCAAACAAATGGTGGGGTAGAGAGGAGCAAAGATTGTGAAGTAAAGCAGAATATCAGGGTATAGATGTAGATAGGATGGTAGCTTTGGTGATAGGAATTTCTCTTCAGACTTAACCTAGTTTTAACCGTAGGGTTTTGAGGAGAGCTTATCAGGAGAGAATAGGGATACTGTCTTCAGAGGAGAAGAGAATTGTGCAGTATTTTTCAAAGAATGTATTAGACACGTGTAGAAGGGTACTTGGACAGTGTATAGACTGTATTTAAGATCCGTGGCCATATGTTTTGTGGACATCAATCAACCTATCTGTGTCACTTTCTTAGCAAAATTAAGCTGTCTGAGTGCAAGGGTAGAATGGGTGGGTAGTTAGGTTTATTGGGGAGAAACTGGAACAAGAGAGTCTAGGAAGGCTGAAACACAATGATTATACATAGGGATGTTCACACAATCTCAACAAGGAGACATGTACGGAGGGCAGCAACAGAGAGAGAAAAGGAAGGAGACCCTCTGGATGGAAAGTTACTGTGCTGACTGGTGAAAAAACATGGGCGTCAAAGAGCTCGAAAAGCAGGAAGTGGTGGCAGGAGAGGTGCATCATAGAGATCAAGATTTCTGAATGTTTGGGGTGCCTGAGTGTCTATCTCAGGCTCAGATCATGGTCCAGAGGTCCCTGGATTGAGTGGCAGGTCAGGTTCCCTGCTCAGTGGGGAGCCTGCCTCTCCCTCTTCCTTCATCCCTTCCCCTGCTCATGCTCTCTCTTGCTATCTTGCTCATAAACAAACAAACAAACAAAATCATAAAAAAAAAAAAGAATTCTGAGGTGTGAGAGTGAGGAGCGTAGACTACAAGTACCTACTTATTTTCTGTTATTTGGCAAGTATTATTCTAGTCACTAGATATATCAGTTAAAAAAAAATAGCTTGTCCCATAGAGAAGGGACTAGTTACCATAATAAATCCAGTACTAATGTAAGTTAGTCATTTTTATGTTATGTTAGAAAGCTATACACACTCCACTTACAACCAAGATGGAGTAACAGGGACCAGATTTATCCTCCAAAATTAAACAGCCCATATAAACAGATGGAATAAAAGAAAACAATAGTTTGCAGAATACTAAGCCTCAAAGAAAGAAAGAAAGAAATTCCCAAGATAGCAGAAACAAAAAAGTGAATCCTTTGCCCCAATCTACTTTCTTGAGAGAGTTTTCAGGTCATAGTGCAAGGAAGGGCATCAATGGAGTCCAGCAGCCTCCCTGAGTTGAGGACAAAGAGATGAGATTTTGTGCAGAACAGAGACAGAGTATACAGGACAGATTGCTGGAAGAAAGAGCTGCATACACAGAGCTCCCAGGTTTTGAGCTGAGCAATGCTCAACACAGGTACGCCAGGAAACAAGAAAATGAAGAAAGTCCAAAAAGATTAGAGTTAGCAATGTCTGGTGTTTTCAGAAGGCTGGAAATAGTGCTTATTCCCAGAAGACAGACTGGAAAACCTCAGCTTCAAGGAACATTGGGTAGAATACAGAGAAAGATTTGGTTCAGCAGTGGAGAATCATTAACTCCAGATTGACTACTGCTCAATTCCTACCTAACAAGTTTTGAAAGTGATACCCCAAAGGATAAAACTATTTCCAAATAACTTAACTATGACTCAGGGAAAAAAAAGATCACAAGGATACTTATAAAAATGCAAAAATATAAACAAACTATGGAAAGAACCAAGATGCCCTTCAACGGACGAATGGATAAGGAAGATGTGGTCCATATACACTATGGAGTATGATGCCTCCATCAGAAAGGATGAATACCCAGCTTTTGTAGCAACATGGACAGGACTGGAAGAGATTATGCTGAGTGAAATAAGCAGAGAGAGTCACTTATCATATGGTTTCACTTATTTGTGGAGCATAACAAATATCATGGAGGACATGGGGAGTTAGAGAGGAGAAGGGAGTTGGGGTAAATTGGAAGGGGAGGTGAATCATGAGAGACTATGGACTCTGAAAAACAATCTGAGGGGTTTGAAGTGGCGGGGAGGGTGGGAGGTTGGGGTACCAGGTGGTGGGTATTATAGAGGGCACGGATTGCATGGAGCACTGGGTGTGGTGCAAAAACAATGAATACTGTTTTTCTGAAAATAAATAAATGGAAAAAATTTTTAAAAATGCAAAAATATTTCATATGTGGATTCCTTAGGATTTTCTAAGTATGCAATTATTAATTTATAATTCTTCCCCTCTTATCTTTAATCTTTTTCTTGTTTTACTGTTTTCAGCTATCTCTTTAGATTAGGGGTTAACAAACTATGACCCACAGGTCAAACGTGGCTTACCCATCTGTTTTTGTAACCAGTTTTACTACAATATAGAAGTCCTTATCCCTTTATATGTTGTCTCTGTTTTGTACTAGAAAGGCTAAATTGAGTAGATGTGACAAACTGCTTAGAATCTGCAGAGACTAAATATTTACTATTTGACCTTTAACAGAAAAAAATTACCAACCTCTGTCTTTAGGAGAATACAATTTGTGTCACTGGGAAACTATATCTTGATATCAGATGTAAAGCTTTTCAAAAGGCGTCTTTCTATATGACTTTCCCTCAGTTTTCTGTACATGCATTGACTCTTTAGACAGACCCCTCTATCTCTTGTTTCCTAGGAGACAATATCAAAGAATGTGTGTTGAATTTGTTTCAACTGCACTTTAGGATCTGTTGAGAATATCATATGATATTTCCCCTTGCGTTTGTTAATGTAATGTCACAGGATAGATCCCATAGGATACATATTTTGAGATAAAAATTTGCATGCAGAGTATTTGTAAGGAAATATTCTTAGAATCCAAATCTGTAGAGAGATAAAAAAGCAAGGATTGGACAATGGGAGAATTTGAGCTGCAGTACAGGGAAAACAAAGGTTTTAGACATTTCATGGGAAATTGTGGAGCTAAAATGGCCTTACAGAGTTTTCCTGAATTGAAGTAAAAGTGGTGTAGGATTCAGAATGCTTCCAAAAACATATATGGATAAGGTGGCTTTCTTCAGCCAAATGCAATTTCCTTCAAAGAAGACAGCTAAGATCTGTCAGTCACCAACACTCTCAGCAGCTGGCTAAGGTACTTCCGTTTCGGGGATGAATGTATTCAGGTGACTTACCACAGTATACATCCCATTAAAGCAAATCATTATACTGATTAGTTTACAGATATCTCACCAATCTTGCATTATGGTATTACTACCCTAATGATCATGATATGTTTTCCTCTATATACCATTGTTGGAATTAATTTTTTAATATTTGGGTAGGACTGTTGCCTGTATATTTATGAAAGTAATTTGTTTACAGTTCTCTTTTGTTGTTCAAGTTTTCCCATTGAACATATATTCTCTCATAAAGAGAGTTGAAAAATGTTCTATTTTTGTTCTCCAAAAAGGCTTTATAGAGGATTCGTTTCTTTAAAGGTTGAGAGGAATATACTTGGGAAGCTATCTGGGTCTGAAGAGTATTTTTTAGTTAAATAAAAATAAGCTAGTTTAAGTTAAAAGAACATATTTAATTAATTTAAGTATGTATGAGGATAGGCATACTAATTCCTGGAGACCCAAAATGTCATCATCCACCAGTCAAATGTCAGTCAGCTGATCAAAGAGCTTAGCTTAGGTCAGTCTCACGTTGGGCTCAGCTGGTTTCCAAACTTATTCTGTTGTTTTCCCAGTTACAGAATGCATATAGTTGGAATAGCCACATAACCAACCAGCAGAATCTCCACACTGTTCCCATGACCTGTGGTTTAAAGACTTACTGTGGTAGAAGAAGCCAATTGAAAATTAATACAGCTTCCTTTACCCACAAAAAATAGTAAATCAAAAGCAATGGCACATTCCTCAAGGACCGCAGAAATCAGTGCCCCCATCAAGGATACAGGATACAGGCGTGATGATTTTCAGCACATTCATATTTAACTCACCCTGCTGGCCTATACAGTAAGCAGAGAATGACAGCAGATTACTGTAAATGGAGTCAGGTAGTGTCTTCCCTGCAATTACTGTTCTGGCTGTGGTGGTGTTGTCTCAGCAAATTAACACATCCTCTGGTACCTGGCATGCACCTATCAATTTAGAAAATTCTCCTTTTCACTCTAGACCACCAGAAGCAATTTGTTTTCAGCTACCAAGGCCAGTGATATAGACTTCTATCAGTCTAACTTAGAGGTCTACCAACTCTCCAGCTCTTTGTCATAATTTAGTCTACAGGGACCCTGATGGATTTTCTCATCCATAAGATGCAATGGTGGTCTATTATATTGATGATATATTTTTTATATCAAGAAGTAGCAACTACTGTAGAGATGTCAGAAGTGGGAAATAAAACCTAGAAATTCAGAGACCCTCCCCATCAGCGAAATTCCCAGGGAGCTGGTGGTGTGGGGCATGTTGAAATATACCTTCTAAGGTGATGATACTTCATGGCATCTAACCTCTTCCACCACCAAAAGAGAGGCACAGTACCTTTGTATTTGAAGGCATATATTCCTCATTTTTATGTGTTACTTGGATCCTTTTACTCAGTGATCCCCAAAGCTAATAACTCTGAGTTAATAACAACAGAAGGGTCTGCAACAGGTGATGAGCAAGATTCTCTGTCACGTGAGTTATAGGATCGAGCAGATTCAATAGTGCCTGAAGAGCCAATTGTAGATGTACTACTTGCATCGTTTGCAGTTCCCTATAGATGAATTACAGGGCAGACCCTTAAGATTTTGAAGCAAAGCTCTGCCCTCCTCTGTAGATAAATACTCCCTTTTTGATAAAGAGTCGGGTCTGCAAAAACGAATCTTAGTAGAAATGGACTGATGAAATATGGACCACCAAATTAATATGAGATGTGAGCTTTCCATCATGACCTGGCTGTCGCCTGATACACCAAAATATAAAGTTGAGCATGCATTATAGCATTCCATTATCAAACGGATGTGGTATACACAAACTGGCCTTCCTCACATCCTAAAGGCATATGTAATTTATGTGAAAGAGTGGCCCAAATGCCCATGGTCCCACTTCTGCTGCTTTCTTTCTCCCATCCAACATGTATGAGCTCATGGGGAGTTCTCTGTAACTGAGGAAGTGAAACTTCAGGCTTGGTTTGCAGATGGTTGAGCATAACATGTAGGCACCACCTGAGAGGGGAGGGCTCAGCTCACACTATACCTTTGTGGGATATTAATGAAGAGCAGTGAAGAGAAATCCTTTGAGCAGGTAGAACTTTAAACAGCGCATCTAGTTGTTCATTTTTCTTGGAAGGATAAATGATCAAACATAGAATTTATATAGGTTCATTGGCTATAGCCAGTGGTTTTACCTGGATGTCAGGAACTTGGAATGAATATGATTGGAAATTGTGACAAGGAGGTCTGGGGAGGTATATGGATAGACCTCTCTGCAAGGTCAGATAATATAAAGATATTTGTGTCCCATGTGAGCTCTTATTGAAGGGTGATCTTAGAAAATAAAAATTTTAAGAATCATTTTGTAGATACCAGTCAGCCTCTTTCCCCAACCATTCCTGTCATTGTGTAGTGGACTAATGTGCAAGGTGGCCACAGTGGTCAGGAGAGAACTTATGCCATTGGCTCTGTAACATGGACTTCCATTCACTAAGGCTGACATGGTAATACTACTACTGAGTGTTTAATATGCCAACACCAGAGACCAACACTGATTCTTCAATATAACACAATTCCCTGCAATCAACAAGCTACCAGTGTCATGTTGATTATAGTCATGGACTGTTTCCATCAGGGAAAGGATAGTGTTTTGTTTTTTACTAGAATAGGTACTTACTCTGGATATGGATTTACCTTCCCTGTATACAATGCTTTTTCCAAAACTACCATCCATGGACTTACAGAATACCTTATTAATCAACATGTTCTTCCACACAACATTAATTCTGATCAAGGAATTCATTTTACAGCAATCAAAGGGTGGCAATGGGCTCATATTCATGGAACACACTGGTTTTACCATGTTGCCCACCAATCTGAAGCAGCTGGCTTGATATAATAGGGAATGGCTCTTTGAAAACACATTTACAGTAGTAACTAATTAGCCATAATCTTGTAGGATGGGGACAATGATATCCAGGATGTCATACGTGCTCTTCTTAATCATAATCCTACATATGGTGCTATTTCTCCTACATATGGTGCTATTTCTCCTTATAGCCAAGTTTCACAGATCTAGGAAATAAGAATTAGAAGTTGTTCTATTCATTAATACCCCTAGTAATCTACTAACAAACTGTTTCCTTCCCATCCTCACAACCTTATACTCTATTGGTCTAGAGGTCTTTGTTTCAGAGGAATGAATACTTTCACTAGGATTCACACTGATTCCACTGAGATGGAAATTGAGACAGCCACATGGCTGTTTTGGACTCTTCATGTCTGTGAATTAACATGAAAAGTGTAGGGCTCCTGTAGTGTCTGGGGCCATTGTTCCTGACAATCAAGAGGGAAACTGAATTTCTCCTATATACTAGAGATCAGACACTACATGTATGGAATATAGGAGATGTCTTAGACCATATCTTGGCACTACAATAATCTGTAATTAAAATCTACAAAAAGCCCCCCAAGACTACAGGAAGGACAGTCAATGGACCTGCCCCTTCAGGAATGAACATCTAGGTGATCGCATTAAGCAAAGAACCGTGACTAGCTGAGATGCTTGTTGAAGACGAAAAGGATATCATAAAAGTTAGCCAAGATTGTAACCACATGAAGACCATAGTAACTATGATTATTTCTTTCCTATTTTATTATGATTGTGTTTGTGCATCTATTAAACAAATAGTTTTGCTTTATTCCCTCTTTAATGCTCTTATCTATCACAAGATAAATTGATAATAGTCAACTTTATATCACAGTATTTATAGTCAGGATATCAAAGGTGAAGAAACAACATCACCTAAGGAAATTGCTTCCTTTTTTCAAGAAAAGATTAGTATACTTTTGGTTTTGGAAGGAGAGTCATATAAGGCAAAAATACGACTTGGTTATTGTCTTAATTTGGAGCATAAGAGTAGTGCAAGATGTATAGGGAAGCCAACATAACAAGGGGTAGGCTAGGATGGTCTTTTGATGTATCATCTTAATTAGCCTATAATTCAGTTATTCAATCAAGCAAATCATGGTCTTGCTGTGAAATATTTTGTGGTTAAAGTTCACAGTTGGTTGAATTTAAGATAGATTTTCCCAGATATTCTGGATGTACCTCTTTCATTCAGTTGACTGGCCTAAAAAGCAGATCTGAACTTCCCTGAAGAAGAAGAAAGTCTATCTGTGGACAACAGCTCAAGCTTAGGATCAAGAATTCTAAACTACCCTTCCTGATTTTGGACTTGCCTAATCAGTTTTCACCATCATGCAAGCAAATTTCTTGCAATGCATTTCTTAATATGTGTCTCCTGCTGGTTCTTCTTCCCTGCTTGAACTTAGATTGGTGCAATATATAACCCTGTAAATTCAGTGAAACATGTATTTCCAGGAAGGTGAGAATTAGGCATTGAGTATTCGATTTTGTTCAAGTGAGCCTGAAAAATAGAATCTTGAGGAATTTTGGAAACAAAACTCAAATATACTGAATAGCTTCAACGAAGAATAGAAAGAGAAATCTTGGATACCCAAATATAAGAAATTCTTTCAAAAGGAGTAAAAAGGATGATAACCAGAATTGGAATTCAGATCAAGGAAGAGCTTCTGTTTTAAATAAAAATATCATACTTTTATGATAATGAATATTTGCTTGTAAAAATCATGTTAGGGCTTGGAATTCCTGGTCATGATTCTGAAAGAGTAAATATAATGGCATTTGTTGCACAAATTGTTATATCGACATCAGATACAAGGACAACTTATCTATATTTATCAGAATAAAATGAATAGTATATGAATCCAAAGCTGGTTGGTGGGTAGATATGGATATGGTGATGGAGACTTGCGGTTCTCTTCCTCGGAATTCTCTGGACTCTCTAATCTCAGTCCAGTAAGATAAAAATTCATCATTAAGAATGAGGATGAAGGAGAATGTGTGGGAAGTTTGATGAGAGAAGAAAGCATATGAAATAGTAAGCTAGGAAAGTAGATTATAAAGAATGGATAAATATTATGACACAGTCGTATTATTAGTTATGGCATAATAGAATGTAATTAGACTAATTGCTCACATGAGGTCTGTTGCCATTCATGTACATGTAGAATAATGGGCACAGTTGTGGCATTTTTTTTTTCACAATACAGTGGTGTAGGCACTTTGCAGTTGAGAGGTAAAAACTAACCAGAGTCTGGTTTTGTTTGGTACATAAGATGACAGGAGAGGGAGAGATATTAGTAAAGAGTTACAGACAGACAAAAAAAAAAATAATAAAAAGAGAGAGAGAGAGAGAGGTGGGGAGAGAGAGAAGGAATAAATATGAGAAACAAAGTCGTGATTAAGAGAGTAGGCACAAGTGCGGTTGAGAAATGCATTTTTGTTAGGAATAAATATCTCAATGAAATGAGAGTTTGTGTACATTGCGTTCATTAATGATTATAAAAATAGCAGTGGTGGAGAGAGTGTTACTTATCAAGCCAGGAGTGAATAAGGGGTAATAACCAGGACATCAGCTGATACCCAAAAGAATAAACTGTCATTAGTAAAGTCTGATGGTCCATGTTCCCATGTAGTTGGGGTTTTGAAGGAGGATGATAAAGACATGTTGGATCTTTAAAGATCAAGACAGAAGAAGGTATCAACAACAGTCAGACCTTTTAGAGAATTACAACATCATGAGAAAGCTTTAAATAATTACCCTGTGATTTAGAAGCTTTAGATAGATACGTTCTGATGTTAACATGTGTACTGTGAATGAATTATTTGCATTTCTACAAATTAGTGGTCTCTATGTGGACTTACTTTAGATATCAAGGATATCCATTTGATTTTTCAGTTTCTGTTTTTGTGTGCAGTTCAAATTCTTTACCTTTCTCTGTATTTCTTAATGTATCCCCAAGTTCTTTATTTCCTTGTGGCATAGTACCCTGCAAATCTCATTGCATGATAAAATAAATCTCTTTCTACAGGTGAAAAATGGGAAATGTATTTAGATTCCTACTAGTGCTTCTAGTTTAAGTATTGTTTTTACTAAACTGTAATTTTTGTATTAGAGATTTGTTTTCTGATTTTATAACTATTCCCATATTTATCCCAAATTATTGTGTAATATGTTTTAAATTGCTATGACAATTTCTACCATGTTTATATTTTAAGTGGTTGAAATTCATGTCAAAATTATATTGTCAATCATTATTACCACTGAAGGTTTTCCGAGCAGAACTTATTGCTAGTGTGTAAAAAAGTTAATTTTTCTGAATCTAAGTTAAAGAAAATGGAGACAATTAAAATAGGGAACAAAGTTCCATGTGGGGATATCTTCTCTAGGCTGGAAGACAGGAAAGCCCATGTTGTTTATTTTTTGTTTCTATTCATTCCTTTAGTATTTATTGAATACTTGCTATATCTCAGGTCTGAAGTATAATACATGCTTAGTATTTCTCATTGAACATCTTGGTGGTAGTCCAAGTTTTTAGCTGCAAGCAATAGAAATGACTGTGTCTTGTTCAAATAGAAATAAGTTTATTAAAATTATATTGGGGGGATGCCTGGGTGGCTCAGTTTGTTGAACATCCAACTTGTGGTTTCAGCTCACCCCATAATCTCAAGGTTGTGGGATGAAACCCCAAGTAGGGCTTCTTGCTGAGTGAGGTGTCTGCTTTGGATTCTCTCTCTCCCTCTGCCTCTGCTCTCCTCCCCCACATAAATAAATAAAAATAAAACTATATTGAAGAACTGATTTTATTGAGACATGCTAGAAACAACACCCATATCATGCCAAAGATCTGTAACTATGATACCACCTGAGAAACTGCGCTTTGATCACCCACACCTCTGGCCTCCTGTACTGGACCCAATGGCTACTGTAACAACTTACTCCTGCCAGAAATGACTCCCTGCTGCCCTTCTATTTTTTGTGTCTCGCTTCCTGTTTTGCACAACATAAGTGTATCTGATTGGCAAAGTCTGAATCCTACCTGTGAGGGAGTCTGAAAGTGTAAGTGTAGAAAATTATTAGCTTGTTTACTGGAAGAGGTCTTTTTCTCCAGATACACTCCTACGTTTAATAAGAAAGCTATTCAGACATCCATAGGCCAAAACAAATGCTAGCTATGTGTTATGGAGCTTGTTTTTTCTCTTGATTATTTTTTCTTCCCTTTATGTATGATGATCTTAGCTTATTTTTTCCCCAACATTACCTCTTTTTCAAAATAAATTATACTAATGGAGGATTTTAATTTGTGATTTTTTAAAAGTAGAGAACATGTCATTGATCATTTTTGCTACATCCACTCACCAATTACATGTTGCTTAGTTAATATTTTATTTTAAAGTAATATACATTTTAATACCAAATTAATAGTGTTAAAAAGAAAATTACGAATTGTTACCATACAGAGAAAAATAATATGTCATGCCATAAATTAAAGTATCTCTAAACACAAAACATCATCACATTTATTTCAATTACCATTACTCATGGAATACTTTCAGCCACTGACTACCTCTCTCCTTTTTCACATGCCATGACAGACCACTTGTTACTGCTTCCCCTGTGCATTTTTGCTGCCTCCCAAAATGTTGCCGAAGGCTTTGTTTTTCTTCAAGTTTTGTCTTCAGCACCTCCATTAATGCCCAGCAATTAGCAGGTCCTCTGTAAATATTTATAGATTAAGGTAATTCACAGAGTAGAAGGTAATGTAAAAGGGGAGAATTTTCTCAATCTGCAACAGTTCCTTAGTGCTGAGGTTTTGGTGCTGGATACTATTACACTTTACATTTATTTTGAGAAGACTTTATCCAAAGACTAAGCTGAAGTATTTGACACAGTATGTACTTAGCTCCTTCTGCTACATAAAATATGAATTTCCAGGGAAATCTTGATGTTTTGGTTAAGTTTACTTTTCTTGGATGTTATAAAAATATAAAATCTTTTCATGTATTCCTTAACTGCATAAATAATTATAAAATACCTGGTTAACTCTGGACTATATATGCATGACAATATTCTGCATCCATATAAATATTTTAAAGCTTTGACTTATCCATTATTTCTCTCTGTCTATATCAGTAAAAATCAGTGCGGTTTTAAATCATAAACCAGATAAATACAAATGCAAGATAATATTTGGACATGTGCTAAACTATGTAGTCTTGCCTGTAAAAAGCACTTAGAAAATGTCTGATAAATAAAAAAATATATAATTTCTAAATGTACCTACTTTGAAAGGCATTGCTCATTGAATGTTTAATATGTTTCTAAATATGTTACTAAATGTTACAAAATGTTTAATATGTTACTAAGTTGTTACTAAATTTCATATGTTACTAAATTGCTATTCTTGGCAATCTTAAGGCATCATTTAATTTTTTTAAATGTATTAAGGCAGTTTAATACTTTGCCTCTAAATACTACTTACACTTAAGAAGCTAAAACAAGTTAAACTAACTTTGTCAGGATACCAGGAATGATTACAACACTGAGTGTAAATTGTGTCAATAAAAGTCATTATATTTGTTTAGATTTAGAATATCTCTGAGGAGGTTTAAATGAGCTGAAACATTTAAATTTAGGGAACACTGGGGACAACACTTGTTTTAAGAGTTTAGAGCAGGTAGCTATGTGTTTAGAATTTCATGATTTTTTTTTCAGGTTATTTTAAGAAGATAAAAACAGAAAAGAAAAAAACAACATTCTGTGATTTTTCTCTCTCTGAATTGTTCTGCCAATCTCTTTAAATCCTAGTGTATCTGAGACAATATAATAACTCCCACACAAAGAGTTGTTTGGATAAGTTACTTGTGATGTGACAGGTCCAAATTAAATAACAGAAGGAAACCCTTGACAGCAGATGTCAAAAGAGCCATTGTTTCTCCATAATAAATGTCATAATTTCATAGAAGGTATCTAATGGAGAAAAGGCACCTTTACATATTAGTGTCTTACAGTCCTTTAGCAAGACTGGCACCTGATTAAGTGACCTTGTCTACCTTTAGCAAATCTTTCAAGTGAATTCCCTTTTCATTCTCAAATGTATTTCCCTATTACCCTGTTATCTATTCAAATGAAACTAAAAGAATTGTTAAAGGAGACAGAATATTGCAGTGGAAGTAATAGTGACTTGAAATTTGAGCTTAGACACTTACGGAACTATTCAGCCCTTTTTGGATTGGTATCTTAATCTAACACTCTCAGCTAAAACCTGAACTTGTGAAATGGTTTTATTTACTCTAGCTTCAGTTTCCTCATGTATAGAATAGAGATAACAAAAATTATTGACCGGTGTGTTCTGAGAATTAAATGAGATGCAACTTTAAAAGCACCCACTATTGCTCGGCACATAAAAGTTGACAAATCAATACAGGCTACTTGCTCTTGTTCCTTAAGGTGTAAGGTGAGGTAGAAAGCTGGTTCTAGACTAACCTGCCAGCCACATGACAACTGATATAGTTATTTATAATCCTTCATGTACAGCAAAATTACTTAAAGAATTTTCCAAAAATTCAGATGTCTTGATGTTACCTCAAGTACTCAAAAATTTTTTCTTGAGAAAATACTAATGAACAAACAAATAACAACAAAAAATGTATCTTTTGGGTAATGTAGATTTGTACTTTTTTTTTTTTTTTTTTTTTTTTTTTTTTTTACTATTTACTAGGTGCTAAGCACTTAATTTGAACTATTTCAATTTATTTCCTCCAAAACCTTAAGAGGTGGTACCGCAGTCATCTCTGTTATTCATGTAAAGAAACAAGCATGTCTGAGAAGTTAAATATCCTCTCCTCATCCGCGCCATGAATACACCGTTGGAGTAAGCCAGGCTCCAAAGCACGTGAGTGCGAGTATGCTATCCTCTCAAATTACATAATAACAGGAATATGAAGAATTTGTTTAGAATATATGCCCAAAGGAAGCAAAATGGCCTCACTGGACATCAGGTTTCTGTTTCCTCAGTGAAAACTGTTCACTCCTCAGATCCACAGGAGCTAGAAAAAGCAGCTGTAGGCTTGTCACCCCATAGCATGAAATGGTTTCTCCCCTTGCTTCCATCTGACTTTGAATCATTTTGCTCGTGTTGTGTTCCGGTTCTCCATCTTTTATTTGCCTATCTGGTGTTTTTCCTCTTTGCTTCTGTTGCCCCTTCACACTGTCAATGACTGTGCGCGACCCCACTGAGTTCCTGATTTGCTGTAGACTCACTCTTCTGTCTTAAATCCCCTCGGTGCCTCCATTCTTTGACTCAAAGATACTGCGTCACTAATTCAGTCATGATTTATAGAAGGCCTGATCCCAAATTTCTCAATCCAGTGGATTATTTTAAGTCACATTTTACTTGATTTTTGTGACGGTACTTGATCCCACTTTCTTTAAGAACCATGCTACATTGATTTTTTAATTACCCATCCCTCTTGCATGAATCAGTATCTGTGGTTTTCAGGTATCTGCAGCCTGTTGTCTATGGGACAACCCATCCTAGATGGCCTCACAGGTTACTTTGTGCCTAGTTTCATTATCATTCATTTGTACTCATTTTACTGTTCAACCACTGGTCACCCATGCGGATGCTTAATTTACAAACCTCCGAGTCCTACTTATCTCTCACATTCTAAAATGATTTTATACCTAAAGTTTAGTTTATTGTGCTTTTAACACCACAGTTTTACAATCTCTCCTTTTCAACTTCACTGATACCAAGTAGTTTTTGATGTAAGAGAGTTGCTTCACACATACTTACTTGAAAAATAAACAGGCAAATTAATAATATATTATTGAAAGAAAACTACCATTTTGAATTTGGAAAAAAAAATAAAAGTGTTATTGTTGTGAAGGAAGAAAAGTCAAGTAAGGACACTAGAACTACTCGTTAGACTCCCAGTCTTGGAAGTATAATATTTTGGAGCAGAAAGGTGAACAAAACCAATTATCTGTATTATTGCAGATGGACATAGTTTGGAGGGGAATGATCCTGAGTTTGTTAGTAAATGTGTGCTTTCCAGGGCAGCTGGGGAGAAAGAAAACAAATCCCACATGTACAAGCAAAACAATTTATTGTTCTTGAACGAATTGGGAGAAACTCCTGACCAGTACTACTTTTAAGCTGAATATAGAAAATATAAATGTCTATTTACTCTTGTTTTATCATTTTTGTCCTCAATTTTTAGAGGATGGCATGCAGATTGATGAAAATCAGTCACTCACTATTGCTGCTGAAATATTTACTTTCTCTGTCTATTCTCCAGCTAAGCTGCTTGTGTGGTTGTCCAGTGTATTCGCTAACGTCTGCTGCCAGCTTTCCCTTAACATTTATTGGGTCAGATAGTTCTCCGTGCCTGTGTTGCCCGTGGTAATACAACTGGTCATTAAGAATAAATTTTTCCTTATCTGAAGTGTAGTTTGGTTGAATTCTAAACAAACGTAAACAAACAAATAGCTGTAGTGATGTCTTCCTTTTCCTTCTCTCCTAAAGATACATAAATCATTTGAGAGAAGAGAGTTTATTAAAATACTTGATGCTTGCTTAGAAATCCTTATCACAAATCCATTAATATTTCATATTCATTCTTCTAACACATACTTTTGAATTCTAGATCATATAGAGAATTTTAGGCGTCTTTGAATATTACCTTTCTTCTTTCATCAAATGATAAAATCAGTATTTTAGTCTCTTTTAAGCCCTCGGGGCAATTTTTCATTTGAGAGACTTGAGATTTAGATATCTCTGAACAACTGGGGTAAAAGGAGATCTGATATATTTCTTTACATTATTAGAAAACATGTAAAAATTTTCCACTCTAACTTGAATTGTTAGACTTCTTGTCTGAATATAAGAAAATACATAAATAACTTTAGAAGGCTATTTCACACTTTCATTTTTAGGCATTATTTATTCATTTAATTTTATTTGTAAAATATTTGCTCTGGAAAAAGTCACTGTGTTTATTGCCGGCACACCAGATGAACATTGAATGAAGTAATTCCTTCTCACTAGGAGCTAATGTCTAATGGAGAAAGGCATTGATTAAAGAATCACATAAATAACTATGAAATTAGAATTAAGATAAATGCAATAAAGAAGAAGGTGTATCATTTCATTATTAATGAAAGAGTTTCATTATTAATGCAGCAAACACTTATTGTGTGTCTTCTCTGTGTTAGGCACAGCTATATCCCAGGGCTGAATTCAAAACTATTCTCCCCTCCAGTGAGGACAATGGTCTAGTCAGACAGATCAGAAAAAAACTCATTGGGAAGGGATAATTGAGCTGAGATCTGAAGGAAGTGTCAGATAAAGCTAGATGAAAGGTGGGGTTTTAGGAGAGACAGTGCTATAAATAAAGATAACACCTACGTGGGAAGGCACAGTGGTAAGAAAGAAACAAAGTGCTTGAGGTAGGAAAGACAGAGTGGTCAAAACTGAAGGTGCGGAGATAAGTAAAGAATAGATTAAGCCAAGACTTAAATGTTGTGTTAAGCAAGCAGGTCATCCAAAAAGCAACAGGAAGCCAAGTCATTTTAAATATGACCAAAACCGTTTTTTTTTTTTTTTTCTTTTTAAGGTATTCCTGCCTTATAAAGCAGCACAGAGATTCGAGAAGGATGAAATTGGCAGCAGAGGAACCCTCCAGCACAATCCCCTACTTGGCCAAGTGAGAGAGGATTGTGCTTTGGACCAGGCTGTTGGTATCTCAGTGGAGAGAACTAAGGTGATTGGTTACATATTTAGCAGAAGATAATGACAGGATTTGGAGTATACTGGATGTAGAGATGAGAGAGGTTATCAGGACTGATTCTTGGGCTTCAGACTTGCATTCCTAGACAGATGAGTTTGAGAATCACTAAGAGATGTTTTACAGAGGGACTTAATTTGATGGGGGAAGGCAAAAAGTTAAAATTTGACCTTTGAACAAGCTAAGTTTGAGAGATCTTTTACCTATTTAATTTGAGCTGTTACATAGTTGGTTATCCAGGCTTATAGTCTGGAGCAGCTGTGTTGGTTAAAGATATGGTAAGATATCCCTATATAAGTGGCATTTGAAACCACAGGAGTGAATTAATGGGAATGATTATCTAATAGAAGCAAAATGTAGTGAAGTCTAATTGCAAAAATTCCCCACATGTCAGGGCTGGACAGAAGAAGACAAGGTGGCAAAGCAGAAAGAGAGGTTGTAGCTGAAAACACAGGAGTAAAACAACGTGTGAGCCGTGTGAAACAAGCCACGTGATCCACACCAGCCAAGGGAATAGTGTCTGAAGGGTATGGGACTCGTTATTAATGTTGAACACTATTGAATAATAATTTAAAAAAATAGGCTGGAAAATGTCAATCGATTTGACAACACGGAAGTCTATGGTTGAGCTGTGTCCTAAATGATAAATAAAGGTATTCAAGGAGGAGAAGAGAATGAAGGAATACTTTCCCTTCATTCTCTTAGTAAAACATCTCTTAGTGATTCTCAAACTCATCTGTCTAGGAATGCAAGTCTGAAGCCCAAGAATCAGTCCTGATAACCTCTCTCATCTCTATATCCAGTATACTCCACATCCTGTCATTATCTTCTGCTAAATATGTAACCAATCACCTTAGTTCTCTCCACTGAGATACCAACAGCCTGGTCCAAAGCACAATCCTCTCTCACTTGGCCAAGTAGGGCATTGTGCTGGAGGGTTCCTCTGCTGCCACTTTTATCCTTCTCGAATTTCTGTGCTGCTTTATAAGACAGGAATACTTTTTTTTTTTTTCCTGTGTCACAGGAAAAAAAACAAAAATTAAAAAAATATAATAAAATATGAGGATAAAAAAACTCATCAAGAGGTAATGAGTTGCTTTTTGGCTTTCTTCTCTTTCTTTCTTTCTTTTTTTTTTTTTTTTTTTTTTTTACAGAGGGAGGGTAGGGGCATGGGGAGGGTCAGAGAGAGAGAGAATCTTAAGCAGGCTCCATGTTCAGCATAGAGCCTGAGGGAGATGATCTGATGACCTTGAGATTGTGATCTGAACTGAAATCAAGAATCTGATGCTTAACCAACTGAGCTACCCAAGCATCTCTTCCCATTTTTATGTGAGTAGAGTTCAAAATTATGGTAGTGGGTTATAGAGAATGAAGGTGAGACAAGCAGCAGATTGAAAAACAGTGAAACATATGGAAATGCTTATGTATCAACATATATATATATATCACATATGTGTATGTATATATATATATGTATATACTGTTATTCATTTATATACTCATTATAAACTATTTTGTTCTAAAAATAAACTCCTATAGTGATGGATCATGCTGAGAGAGAATCTATTAAAATAATAGTAAAAGTTTGAGAATATCAAGACAGCAAAAAATAAGGTCATAAAGATATAAAGCAATGGAGATGTTGGTACAACAGAAACAGAAACACATTCTAGAATGACAGATGGTAGCTAAAGTTTTGTTCAAGTGTTCTCGCCATCAGTGCAAAAATAGATACACATCTACTTATATGACTGATTAGCATTAATAAGCTATAAACAAACTTAGACATTTATTTTAGTTGTGGCAATATAATCGACCCTCAGTGGGTGGTGGGAGTACCCTGTCATCATCCTCGAATGATTCCATCTCTTTCAACCCTCACATCTGACCCAATAGGGTCTGACATAACTACCTCTAAAACACATCATATAAACTATGAACGTCTCTCCATAACCTCTACCACTATTTTAGTTCATAGTACAGACTATACCATGGTGGTAGAGATGATTCAACGATGGCTCCCTGAGAGTCCCATCAATGGGTATATAAGCTCCAGATGATGATATGAATGATAATAAAATAGAGATAAAATGAAAGATATTTTGTAACTAATAACAATCTTTGCCTTGAGTGTGAATATAACACATATATACGAGATATTATCATTATCGTGATTAGGTTACATCATATAGCAAAGCTCAAAGAATTTTAATGGGATAGTTCAAGACCCTAATCAGGTGAATTTAATTTAATCAAAAGGAAGATTTCCCTGGGTTGATCTACCCTAATTGGTTGACCCCTGCAAAAGAAAATCTAGAGGTAAGAAACAAGAAGCAGCAAAGTTCTTCTGTTGGCCTTGAAGAAAAAAACCACCATGCCGTGAAGAGAGCCACATGGTAGAGATTGATGGGCAGACTCTAGGAGCTGAGGTCCTCAGTCCTACAGTCATAAGGCAGTGATTTCTACCAAAAACCAGGGAGCTTTGAAAGGTACCCAAGTCCCAGATGAGACTGCAGTCCTAACCAACATCTTCATCTTGACCGCACTTTTATGGCTCTGACATTAACATAATATACTAGAATAGAAATAATATATTATAAATATATTAATAACATATTATATATAATAATATATGTAATTTAATATATTACACATATATGTACATATATATGTGCATGCATGTGTGTGTGTGTGCGCGTGTACATATTATGCAGTGTCCCAGCCCACAGATACTGTGAGGTGGTAAGTGTATATTGTTTTTTGTCTTCTGAACATGTGCCATTGGGTGACTCAGATTTTAGTAGCTAGAAGTGGAGGCAACTGTGATAAATATCTAAAATGCTGGAATGGTTTTAGAACTGGGAAGTGGGTAAAGACAGGAGGGATTTTGTGGATTATGATATAGAAAGCCTAAATCACTTTAGAGAAGGTCTGCCTCATCTCCATCAGGCTCCTAGTCACTATCTGGACTTGACGCTAATGCTGCCAGTGCAGGCTCAGAAGGAGACGAGGAGTAGCTTCTGCTGCTGGGAACCAAGAAGGGGGATAGCTGTTATGTTGTGGCAGAAAACTTAAGGAAATTGTGTCTTGCAGCTATGGAGAAAGTAAAATTTGTGAGAGATAAAGCTGGATATATAGCCAAAGGGACTATTAAGTAAAATGTTTAAAAGTGATTATAGCATAATGTGAAAGGAAAGATAAACTGAAGGAAGAACTATTAAAAAGAAAGGAACCAGACTGGATAACTTAAAAAAAAAAAAATGTTTGTTAAGCAAAGGTCACGATCTCACGATCTCAGATCACGATCCCTGTGTCCTGAGATGGAGCCCCACATTGGGCTCCCTGCTCTGAGGGAAGCCTGCATTTCTCTTCTGCCTCCCTTACCTGTATTCCCACTTTCACTTAAAAAAAAAAAAAAAAAGTTTGCCTTTCCATATGAAGAAGACATCAGAAATGTCTGCAAAAAATCTATAGTATAAACAAAACAAATTATGTGAGTACAACCTTTGGTTAAACCTCACAAAGGTCAGAGTAGTCAGTCATAAAAATTATTTTTTCAAGAGATGAAGGATGTGTCTGACATACCTTCTTCGCCAAACCAGAGGCCTCTAGAAGCTTAAGGGCATTGTCCTTTAGCCATTTGAGCAGAAGCCTAAGATCCAGACAAGATTATCTCAAAATGATCTGTGAATGTGGCTTTGGCAAACTCAGTGAAATTTACACAAGACCCACAAAGATTTTGAGAAATTTATTTCAACAGAAACACTGACAACGTAGACTAAAATAGGCAGAATCCAAAAATGAAAGGTTTTTGGACCCACAAGAATTCTGCTGGTAGGAAGCAGAATTACCTTCAAGCTTGTTCTACCTTTCATGAAAAAGTAAGGGAGACTCAAAGGTCAGAACCAAGAGCCTCGCCATAAGCCCAGAGGATTTGACCCAGGCATTGAAACCTAATCGAGGGAAATCCAACACTTCCCCACTGGATTTCAGAACTATCATGAACCAGTTGATTCTTTCTTACTCTTTATTTCCCCCCACTTGAGTGGAGTATCTACCACAGCTATCTGAGACCTTTCTTCTCGTTGTTGGGAGTGTTCTGAGGTATAAATGGACTCTTCAGTTTCATGGGTCCACGGGTAGAGAGGAGTCTTGCCCCAGGATCTGTGCATTTATGTTACACCTGGGAGCCTCGTCCAGGTCTCATTTAGAGGATAAGATTTTGGACTTTGAGTTGAGATTTAGACAAGATTTTGGACATTAAGTTGATACTATAAATATGCAGCTTGGGGTTATCTTGGGAAGGGGTGAACATAATTCGCATGTGGGAAGGGTAAATCATTGGATGCCAAGGGGGACTGTAACAGGTAGAATTCTCAGATGGTCCCCAAGGCTTGCGCTCCCTGGTGTACATACCTTGCATAACTTCCTCCTCTTGGGTGTGTGTGGAACCTGGGACTGTGATGGGAGCCTGGGACTGTGACATGAGAATTATTCTCATAATTCGATTATTTCAGGTGGAAAAGGTGACAGAATTTTGCAGATGTAATAAAGGTCCCTGTCAGTTGAGGTTTAGTTAATCAAAAAGTGATTATTTGGGGTAGGCTTGGCCAAATCTGTTGGATCCTTAAAGAAGGGTCTAGAGCTCAGAGATTCTCTCTCCTACTGTCTTTGAAAAATGAGACTGCTGTAACTTCTACAGCTTTAAGGAAATCAATCCTGCTAACAAATACATGAAATTTGAAGATGAAGCCTCAGCCCCAGCTGTCACCTTTATTTTTGCTTAATGAGATTCTATGCAAAGGATCTAGCTAAGGCATGCCAGGACTCCTGACTCTTGGAAACTGAGAAATGACGGCTAATCTTTTAAGTTGGTGGTAATTTGTTATATGGCAATAAATAATAAATAAATGGTGCATTACTATAATAACTTATTTACTGGTTTCCCCATGGTTTTTGTTCAAGCTATTCCTTAAAATGCAACATATTTATAACATTGAAATAAAATTAATATTATGGTATTCCCTGCTTAAAGGTCTTCAGTGGTTTTACATTGAAATGCAAGTAAATCGTATGCATAAGGAAAAAATAAACCCAAAACAAAACAACTACAAGATCTTTGCATTTGAAATTCTGATGATTTGCCAGATTTAGATATAAGCAGTTTTTCTCTTCCTTCAATGCTTCAAATACAAGTTACTTCCATCCAGTTATCTGATGACAACTAATTCTTTTCCAGTGAAGGGTGTTCACTCAAGTTATTCCCTCTCAGGAATGTTTTTAATTTTTTAAGGTGTTTTCTTAACCTTTCTTTTTTAAAAGATTTTTTTAAAAATTTACTTATTTGACAGACAGATATCACAAGTAGGCAGAGAGGTAGGCAGAGAGAGAGAGGGTGAAACAGGATCCCCACTGAGCAGAGGGCCCGATTCGGGGCTCCATCCCAGGACCATGGGATCATGACCTGAGCAGAAAGCAGAGGCTTTAACCCACTGAGCCACCCATTTCACCCCTGTTTTGTTAACCTTCTAATGCACTTTTCTTTGCTCATGTTACCTTTTGAACAACCTTCCCTATCTCCCTGTGTAACTTGATATGCCCCAACAATAAACATAAGAAACATCTCCTCTATGCTTTTCCAAAACTTTGTAATACATATAACAACTTGTTATTACTTGTTCCATTTATTTATTTATTTATTTATTTATTACCTGTCTCTTTACTACATTGTAACTATGTATTCTTTTTTATTTACAACTACATACTAAAAAAAAATATTTTAATTGAATGCAATCAAATGTCTAAAACAAACATCACTATTCCTAGAAGTGAAGCTGGAGGAAAATATTGTCCAAGGACCTCAGTGGAACAGAGTGTAGTGCAATGGAGATATCCTCAAAAATATGGTTGGAGTAACTATTGAGTCAATGTTTTTTCTCATGCCATTTAATAGACTTATGTTATCATGGCAAACCTCAGTTCTACTAAAGTGACTTCACGACCTGAGGTGAGAATTAATATGATTCTGTATAAATATCAAGCTTATTTATATAATCAAAGAGTAATTTCTAATGAATCTCATTGAACTGACGTAGTAGATGGCCTTCATAAAATCTTTCACATTATCTTCTTATTTGATATTTTGGTAAGCATTGAGTGCCACAGGAAAAAAAATAAGCTTCTTTTAATATTGTTAGAATTAGAACACCTTGATTTGTAAATTAGTGTTATTGTTGACATATTTTAATTAAAATTCAAAAGAATCCCTGTTTGACTTAATCTTTATAAGAAAGTGGATCAAAAGGTAATTGCAATCAAAGTCAAATTTGTTATCAAAAAGTTAAGTTTAGTTTATTCTAAGAAATCAAAGAGAGCTTCAGTGCTATAATAATAATGCAATGGTCTACAAATATTTCCGAGTAAGTACTAATTAGTAAATCATTGACCACATACACCTAATAGAGCTATATTATTTATTTATAAATTAGATGTATCAATAGCTTTGCTAATATAGGTTGAAGATACATATTTCACAAATGCTTAAAATCCTCCTAAAATAATGAGATAAAAATTACACATACTTAAACGCTAAAGTATAAAACCCTTTCATTCTAAAATACTCTGTGTTTTGGATACTCAGTTTTCAATGGACATGCTCTTCAGGATGACTTACATAGATATTGAAGAATGATATGCACCCTTGCTTGACCAGGGTGATCTTTAACAATAAAACATTTAAGTCTACACTTCAAATAGATTTTAGAAATGTTTAATATTTTGGTAGACCTCCTTTTAGATCTGGTTATATTGTTATTTTTATTTTAAAATATGGCAAAAAAGAGGGGCGCCTGGGTGGCTCAGTGGGTTAAAATATGGCAAAAAGTAGTATTAGGAAGACAATTTTCATCTAATTGCTTTCATATTTAATATCCTTAATTTTGTGTAAGATTATTCAATCATTTGACTACTTTGTATAATGAGTAGTTTAACTAAACTAGAAAATGCAATCTGCCTATTCCCTTAAACATTGATACATTAAAATCTGAGAAAATTTACAGTGAGAGTGCCACTATTATGCATTTTCCACGACACATGATCATCTGGAATAGGCCAGTGATGGACCTGTTGACTACCGTATTAAATATCAAGAAATACTTCTATTGTCATTCCATTTTAGATAGGATATCAATATAAATGCCGTTTTCTACAGGTTAATGAAATAGTGTCAGAATTTGCAGGGATATGTCACTCTGGGACTATTTCCTTTAAGTGGGGGTAGCAATAATGTTATCTAGATATCAAATTTTAGTGTGCAAATTTTTAAATCCAAATTCCTGGGATCGCTTCTAAGAGATTATTAACTGGTCCTTACTATCAGCATTATTAGCATACTCCCTGGGTAATTCTGATGCAGTCTCTTTCCACCACAATTTAGGAAGTATTGTTAATAGTACTGTTGAGATAAGAAAAATATTAATAAGAAGAATATTATCAGTTTTATGCAGAGAATGGTTTTGGAGGAAACACTAAGAAAGATTCAAAGACATTAGGAATATGGAGCAACAGAACCGGAGGTGAGACGGTGAATCCCTGGGATCTGAGAGGACTACTGGGTTGTGAGAAGAGGTATACATGCAATATTTATGAGGTCAAATAAACATGAACATAGGATTGAAGATCAAGGGAAAACTGGTCCTAAATATCTCCCAGGTTTCAAGCTTGAGTTGAGGCACACTTCACTGTCAAAATCAGAGATGAGGAAACATGCATATCTTCAGGAAAAAAACAAAAGTTTACCAAAGAAGAATATGCCTAAGAGAAAAGGATAAAAACTGTAATTTTATATTGCCCCAGTATTCAACTGAATGGGATGAAGAAAGAATTTCAGAGGTCTATGCAAAACCATTAGATTTTAGAAAGTAAAACAGGAAAAAATGCATATTGGATGCCTACTAAATAGAAATAGGGTGTTGTTGAAAGTTGAATTTAGGACTTTAGGATGACATTGTTGACTTTAATGTAATTAATACTGTGGCGTTGAAAGCCAGATTACTTTTGATTGAGGGGAAGAGAAACAGGGAAAAGAAATGGACTGACCTCCTGAACATTAATCCTCAGGGAACCTTACCCTTTCAAGAGAACTGATTAAGAAGGAAAGGTAGGAGGTGAGTTTTTGCTAGACAATGATTTGGTTATGAAGAAGTGGAGAGCATAGAGTATGTATACAGACTGAGAAGAGATGTGGAGTAGAGAAGAAATGGTTGGAAATATAATATTGGGACAGAGACACTTAACTTGCTTAGGACTCCAGATTAGACCAGTTTCCTAGAAACGGTGCTTACTGCCTCTTCAGACTCTAAGAAGTGACTATAAGAGAGAAGGAATATTGGGACCAGCTTTCAGAGGTGCTGAATGCTAAATGATTTTGCTCATACGTGGACTCTACAAACAAACGAACAAAAAACAAACAGCAAAATCCGACCTGTACATACAGAGAAAGGGTGGGAGGGGCGGTGCCAGAGGGGAGGGGGATGGGGATCCGGCAAAATGCATGAGGACGAGTGAGGAGAGGTAACAGGCTTGCATTTAAGGAATGGATAAGTCATGGTAATAAAAGGCAAAGCATAGGGAATATAGTCAATGGTGTTGCCACAGGGTTGTATGAAGAGAGATATTAGCCACCCTTGAGGTGAGCACAGCATCAGTCTGCCCATGGGTTCCTTGTTCCCCTGCCTCCTTGTAGACACACCCACCCCTTAGTTCCCACCATGAACCCTCAAACCCCTCCTGTACCTTCTTATCCTGAGAATCCCTGACCAACCACCGAGACTGGAAAACTTCTCTCTGAGCTCTCCATCGAATTCAGCTCAGCAGCACAGAGAGGGGCATACCTAGATGTGTATTTAATAAAAAGCAAACAGGCAGCTTGTAATCAACTCCCAGGGGGTAATTAACACACTCTAGATGTTTCATAACGTAAACCACCCAAAGTTTGCTGGAAATTTATTTTATAACTATTAAGTCACTGATGCAAAAGAATGAAAATATTCAAAGGGCACTTGGTAAAATACCGCTTTGTCCTGAAGGGCAGGGAGAAAAGGTCATGGCACAAAGGATGCTCAGAGAACAGCAAAGAGTCTAAAGAGTAAAAACAATTTATGGGTGTCCACGCTTGCCCCCTCCCCCAACCAGTCAGCCAAGAGTAGAGAAGTTGAATCACTATGTTGTATACCTGAAACTAGTGTAACACTGTGTGTCAACTATGCTCAAAAAAATTTTAATTAAAAAAAAAACTTGTATTGGGGTGCCTGGGTGGCTCAGTGGGTTAAGACTCTGCCTTTGGCTCAGGTCATGATCTCAGGGTCCTGGGATCAAGCCCCGCACTGGGAGGCTCAGCAGGGAGCCTACTTCTGCCTCTCTCTCTGCCTGCCTCTCTGCCTGCTTGTGATGGATGTCTGTCAAATAGATAAATAAAATATTTACAAAAAGAAAACTTGTATTAAATTGCCTATGAATAGCAGACATCTCATTTAACAGACCAAAACAGGTCAGATAAGTTCAGTATCAAAGCTGAATTGGAAAACAAGAGAGAGAGGTGAAAACTTGTGCACAAAGCAGCAGGCTTTTTTTTTTTTTTTTTTATGCTCTCTCCAACAGGTAATGCTATTCCCCCTCCCCCTCTCTCATTTTGAAGAGCACTTTGTAGGGAAAGACGAATCATACACTCAACTGAAAAAGCCTGATAATAGCAAGAAGTTTTCTCTTATTTTTAAGCTGGGAAATAGGTGAATTTTGCAATATTCTCACATTGCAAGACTGAAATAGGTAAGTCAAGGGAGTATGGTTAACTTAGAACTTGGTGGATTTGAGTTAAGCTGTTTTCAACACTTTCAACTCCAGTTTAGTTCCACTTTTTTCACATTTTTCTTTAGAAGAGGAATCTATGGCAGAAGGCAAGGAACAATGGACATCCCTGGGAAACCCCACCCCTCCCAACCCCCAGAGAAATCAGGAAAACTTAAGTCTGTTTTTATGGATAAACTCACTGAATTGAGAGAGAGGTACGTAGAGTGTTTGGGGGAAGTATTGAGAAGATAAACTTCTCAGAGTTAAGAGCACTGAGAACAGGTGCAGTTATCACTACAGCGATAAAGGCAGTATAAATATCCATTTTATATTAAAGGAGGTGGTTTTGTTCTCAAATCTCAGCGGGCTGTTCCAAAGTGAACCTTCTCTACTGCTTTAAAGAGTTCAGGGCATTTTGGAACACGGAAGAGAACAAAGGGAAGATACAGAGCACGTCAGCCTGTGTGTCATCAGAGAGTGATGGGCAACAGGCTAGACCTGTAGAGATCAACGGTCCTGGTCAATCAGAAGACTTCTTCACTGGCCAGAGGTGGGGAGTGACAAAGGCAATCCATAAATATGATAGGATTGAGCAAACTTAATGTACCAGGACCACTTATGTCCCAATTGTGACTGATGTGTATGTTTACACCAGTTCATTTTTTTGCACAAGTTTCTTCAATTAATTTCTTATATTGAATAACAGAAGCCACCAAGACATAACTCTCTTTGGTACCTTTCTCTTTTTTTGGCTTGGAGACATTTTAGTCACTGCTATCAGTCAGAATATGCAGCTACCCCTGGCTGTTATCATTAGCCGAACTCTAGAACCTTGGGCTCTCTCCACCATACTAAGCCAAATTTCCTACAAACCATGATCCCCCTCTACAGATCTGCTTTGGCCTCTGGTACTACAACTTTGAAGAGGTCCTCTTGTTCTTGAAATTCATGGCTATTCTAAAAATAATAAATAATGCAGGGCTGGCTTCTGTCTTTATATCTGTCTCTAGTAAGAGTGTTAACATTTAAGCAACTTAATCAAAGCGTAACATCTCTATTAAATACCACTTGATTAGAATCTGGTCTCAGTACTAAGAAAAAGAGTGCATCATTCAAGAAAATCATTCAGATATTGTTCTCAGATACTGTCTTTGCTCATTGTTCCAGCCACGGCTTTTATTGTTCTGTTTCAAGTCAACTTAACCAATATCTGCACATAACAATACTAAATTAGTCTTTCATTCTCTCTTTTCCTTCCCCATGTGTACCTTCCTTTTCTCTCTTTCCTTTTTGAATGAAAAATTGTGATTAAAAATTCCCAGGGCCATCAAACTAAAATCTGAACTCTGCAGAATCACAAAGATGGCAAATGATAGACCGTGAAATGTTTTTTCTTAGTGTCTGCTAAACCAGATGTCCAGGGGATTAAAACGTGTTAAGAAAGAGCTCATTTCTTTATCCTATAAACTTTTGTATAAACCAGATAAATATTTTATGTTGGGAAATACTGAAGTATTAAGAAAAAAATAAACCCACTTTCATGGGTTAGGAAGCTGGGGTCAAGAGCTATAGATTTTTATTCTAAAATAAAAAGCTAAAAATGTTACTGTATTATAGCAGCCTGCAAGATGATATTTTCAAAGATCAGGCTATTGACAGTTGTAGAAGCATTAGCCACAGACAGAGATTATCGATATAACTTCAAACCTGACATTTGATAAGCTGTTAAACACTGACTGCTATGGTAAGGAAGTGCTGTCAGATACCATGCATTAAACATAAATAAACTAATTTTCATGGTGCCATAGCGAAATATGTCAGGCATAAAGGTGGAGAAGTCAATGTGCACTGAAGTAGTTTAAGTCTTGTCCCAGCAAGAGATTATGGGCTACTGATGAGATCGTATCAGGTCATAGACAATGTGAGCTGAACTTCACAGGAAATCGGTTAGAAGTAGGTTAAACCATTTTCAGCGATGTGATGTGCGACCCTGTGGCAGTGACTTCTAACCCATCAGTAGACAATGCAAATTGTATTCTTTATTCAAAGATAAAAATGAGACTTCTTCAGATGATCTATATTCCTTGTCTCAAAGAATTAAAATGATTCTCTGCTGTGTTAGAATATTTCATTTGTCTGAGAGAGAATATTTTGGATGTGTAACAAATGGCCTGTGAGAGTAGAGTACATTCATATCTAAACACATATTCTAGATGACAAGAAATAACAGCAATTCAGTGAGAGTTTCATCAACAAAGAGAAACATTTTACATCTAAGACATCAGTTGACACAAAGAGTGATCAACTATTGACATAACATGAAACTTACATTATGCATTTAGGGAATATTATTTTTGTAGCTATTGCATAACGTTATTTTTAGAAAATCAAAGATAAATGTATAAATATATGATTTCCCAGAAATTTCTTGACTCTCCTTAAAGCTCAATAGGCAAAGATACAGTCTTTAAAAATAATAGTATTACTGATCCCAGGATGCATTTTAGAGTCTTGTAATAAGTCATCATTGTAATCTGCGGAGGGAAAATCAAATCTAAATAACTTCCTTATTCGAGTTAAAAATAAAAAAGTAAGGGGATGATAAATTTCAATCTTATTACTATAGGCATTTTTGAGTTCCATCTTAAATTACAGAAAATGGTCTTATCTAATTTCAAGTACATACACAAAATGATGAAAGTCTCCTGACAATTATTTAGTGCCACGAGGCTTTCTGTGTACATGAACTCGAATTCAACTGCTCGCAAATCACACGTCAAACAAATAATCTAGTCTCTAAATCAAGGCCACCTACAAATTTAAGAAATGTGGATGATATAATGACTGTCATATTTTGAAACAGTATTTTGACAAACACAGATCACAACTACTAATATTTCAAATGAGAGCGAGCTGGCAAAACCGAAAGTTCAGCTCCTCGTGAGCAGAGTTAAGAGGAGCAGTAAATTCTGGAGAGTAATAAAAAGCTTTCAAAAAGGGTCATCAGGGCGCCTGGGTGGCTCAGTGGGTTAAGCCGCTGCCTTCGGCTCAGGTCATGATCTCAGGGTCCTGGGATCGAGTCCCGCATCGGGCTCTCTGCTCAGCAGGAGCCTGCTTCCTCCTCTCTCTCTCTCTGCCTGCCTCTCTGCCTACTTGTGATCTCTCTCTGTAAAATAAATAAATAAAATCTTTAAAAAAAAAAAACAAAAAGGGTCATCAATAGATGTCAACCTTTAGAAGCCAAACATTAAAAAATGCAAAATGAATATGATGTAGGCTTTTCAAAAAACTTCTTTAGAAACACACACATACCTACACATATTTTTTTTTCCAAATCAGATAATGGTGTACATGTGCCAAAGTCCTTAACATTATAGTGTAAGATAAAAATCAGTTGGCTATGAACACAATTCAACCGGAAAATTCAAACATAAACAAAGCAATAAAGAGAAACTCAGTAATCATGAATAAAAACAATAATTAGAGCAAATAATAATTTTACAGATTGTGTGAATGTTATGTGTGTCAGCAGAGTTCACATATATTCTTAATCTTGGTACAATATTCATCTTATTGTGATGAGTCACACTTGCTTCTTATTCTGGTAAGAAAAATAGTAGCATGTTTATTTTATTTCAGTAAGGTAAAAGGAATTGTTTTGAATTTAACATCAAGGCTTACTTGATGATGGATGGCATAAGTATTATTTTGTTAAACTTTTTCATATTTTTTGGCTTTAGATTGTTGTAACTTACTCCAGAATCAAAACTGAATCTTTAATGTTGACAAGGAAAGCAAGCTAAAACTGTGCCATCAACAGTTGGTTTCACTCTACACATTTTATTGACTATCTACTATATACAGGTTTATTTGCTTATCCCTACAGTGATCTTTCTCGTACTGTAATAAGAACTATTAGACTCATTTCTTTTTTATCTAATCAAGTAGTCTGTGTAACATACATTGTGTATATTCCATAGAAAACATTTGTACAAATATTGGGCTTTGGGTCAGGGAAATATAGAATATTGGGTTTGGGTCAGGGAAACATGTATTTAATATACTATAAATGAAAATTTTTAGAAGACTGGGGCTCCTGCGTGGCTCAGTCAGGTAAGCAGCAGAGTCTTGGTATTGGCTCAGGTCATAACGTCCTGATGCCCTGTCATGAGAGCCAGCACCCTGCCCATATGGTTCTCTCCTCTCTCTCCATATGTCCAGAGGAAATATGCATTTCCTCTGCACCACCCTCACACTATTCCAGTGCACACATATGTGCTCTCTCTCTCTCTTTCTAAAAAAAAGTTCTATAAGACTAATGAGTTAGAAAAATACATGATGTAAGTTACTGATTTCAACAGGCATAGAATGTAGACAGGTTAAGTATCACCAGGTAGATTTCTGGGCAAGTAGAAACTGAGAGGTAAGAGTATAAATGTTTGGGGGCGCCTGGGTGGCGCCTCTGCTTTCGGCTCAGGTCATGATCCCAGGATCCTGGGATCGACCCCGCATTGGGCTCTCTGCTCAGCGGGGAGCCTGCTTCCTCTTGTCTCTCTGCCTCCCTCTCTGCCTACTTGTGCTCAAATAAAACCTTAAAAAAAAAAAAAAAAAGCATAAATGTTTGTTGAGAGTTCTAGCTGGTACACAAGGTATCAGTCAAAGCCATAGGTTTTTGACCAGTGAGACCACTGCTATGTCTGCCAGGTGAATGTCCTTTCCGTGGAGCAAGCACTTATGCCTGAATCAACTAGACTTGTAGGTGTGGGGACGGCAGAGTCAGCCAGTGGATCACTATAAGTGGTATTAACTGGGGCCATTCCTGCTCGACATCTTGGTCCTCAAACCCATGGGTTCTCCCTACAGGGGACACAAGGTAAAAAAAAAAAAAAAAAGTCTCTGAATTGATATGCATACTGTTCCCAGAGTATGGGAACACCTTCCCCTCATGGTATTGTTTCTGAGCTGGCTTTTTTCAGGCCATCCCCATGCTTTAGCTAACGGGCAGCTTCTGGGTGGTGTGGTATGTGATAGGCATGTGAGTCCCTAGGTGACGGGTCAATACCCGTAACTGCATCTCTGTAGAAGGCATTCCTCCTCACAGTCTGATATATGCTCTTTTGAGGAGGATTTGAGTTAAGCATCTTTGTATCTGCCACATCATGTAACCTTTTAAATTTACTGTATCTCTCCTTTCAAAAAGGAAAAGAGCCCAGTCATGACATACGATAAAACACATTAATAAAATTGGGATATGAATTAAAATGACTTGGAAGGAAAGAAAGAGGAAGTCAATTTGTTTACCATAAGGGAAAGCATGTTGTTGTAATTGAGGATTAAATATGGCCCTGAGCCTCCTGACAGCCATATCAAAATTAGTAATGGCATGCATTTCATAATTGTCATCAAGAAAAAGGGCAAGGAGCAATCTCTCAAGGATGATGACATTCTGTTACAGCAGTACATTTTAAAATTTATTTCTCATGCATTACCATTTAAAGAGGAAATCTATTAATAGAAGGAAGAATATTCTTTCTTGCAAATATTTATTTGACAATAAACATGATTGTAGTAGGAAAATTTCCACAGCCTCAGTTAAAAACTAGAAATAGAATTGTGCTATATCTACTAAGGAAATGAATTAATAACTTAAATACTTCCCGGTAAATAAATCTCAACTCCCAACTCTTTTCACTGGAGAATTTGACCAAATGTTTAGAAAATAATTAATGTCCACTCTACTTAATCTCTTATAGAAAAAAGAAAAGAGAGAATACTTCCTAATCAAATTTATGAAGTTAGTGTTACACTAATATAAAAGTAGATCTTGTCTACAAAAAATAAGACAGCATAACAATATCCCTCACGAAGATAGACTTAAAAGTCCTTAAGAAAATAATAGCAAAAAAGAATTCATAAACATAAAACTGTAAAACTTTTGGAAACGAAATACAGGAGAAAAATCTTTGGGATCTAAGGTTAGGTAAAGAGATCTTAAACTTAACATTAAAATCAGAAACCAGAAAAGGTAAAAATAATATATATATATTAAATTAGACTTCACCAAAGTTAAAAAATTTGTTCTGGGAAAGACCCAATTAAGATGAAAATACAAGCTACAGAGAAGAGAAAAACATGTTTAACCTATCTGACTGCCAAAGTACCAGAATCTAAAACATACAAACTATCAATAAGCAATAATTAAAGAAAAAGATCAAATATCTGTTGCAGATATTGCAACAGGATATACATATGGCAAATAATCCAATGGAAAAATGACTGACATCATTAGCCATGGGGGAAATGCAAATTAAAACCACAGTGATGTTCACTCTACCCTGTTTAGAACGGCTAAATTGAACATAGTGACCAAATGTCACTAAATGCAAAAATAAATGCAGAGGAACAATCATTCATATATTGCTGGTGGGAATGTAAGATGGTGCAACCACTCTAGAAATAGTTTGCTGGATTCTAAAAAATAACAACAAACAAACATGTAGATATAAACTACCAATTGTAATCTCAAGCTTTTATCCCAGAAAAATTAATACTTAAGTTCATGCATAAGCCTGTATACAAATGTTTATGGCACTATGATGCATAATTGCCAAAAGTTGAAAAGAACCTAAATATCTTCAACTGGTGACTGGTTACATGGCAGGTGGTGCATCTGTACCGGGATGTTTGATTCAATAATACAAAGGAACAAACCGCATGACAGTCTCTATAAATCTCCAGCAAACGGTGCTCATTGAAAAGTCCAATTCTAGGGCGCCTGGGTGGCTCAGTGGTTAAGCCGCTGCCTTCGGCTCAGGTCATGATCTCAGGGTCCTGGGATCGAGTCCCGCATCGGGCTCTCTGCTCAGTGGGGAGCCTGCTTCCTCCTCTCTCTCTCTGCCTGCCTCTCTGCCTACTTGTGATTTCTCTCTGTCAAATAAATAAATAAAATCTTAAAAAAAAAAAAAAAAGTCCAATTCTAAATGCCACATACTGTATGATTCCATGTCTGTAATATCCTTAAAATGACAAAATTATAGAGATGAAGAAGAGATGAGTGGTTGCCAGCGGTGAACAGAATGAGGGCAGGTGTGCTTTGAGAGAGGCTATGAAAGGGCTACAGGAGGGATTCTTGTGATGGCAGAAATGTTCTGTATCTTGACAGTATCAATTTTAATATTTTTGGATGTGATATTGTACTGTAGTCTTATAGTATGTTACCAGTGTGCAAACTGGATAGAATATTATGTCTTTCAAATGCATGTAAATTTACAATGATCTCAAAATAAATGTTTAATTTAAGAAAATGTCCTCAAGGGGCGCCTGGGTGGCTCAGTGGGTTGAGTCCTCTGCCTTCGGCTTGGGTCGTGATCCCGGGGTCCTGGGATCGAGCCCCGCATCGGGCTCTCTGCTTCTCAGGGAGTCTGCTTCCTCCTTTTTCTCTGCATGCCTCTCTGTCTGCTTGTGATCTCTGTCTGTCAAATAAATAAAATACTTAAAAAAAAAAAAAAAAGAAAGTGTCCTCAAGATACCATGTATATTCTGCTGATATGAAACCTAAAATACTACCTTAGCATTTCTTGTAATTTTTCACATGTAACTATGTATACAGCTATGTAGATAGATAGGAGGAGAGATAGAGAAAGTTATTTATTTTGTGTAATTATTGAACAGTCTCATATTCAGGTCTAAAATATTAACAGGTCTAAAATACTAACAGAGGTTGTATGTCCTGGTTTATTTTCAGAGATGAGAGTAAAACTCGGCTTCAACCATAGATGAGAAGTTTTATTTGCTTTATTTTGATATGAGATAATTACATAATTGTCTCTTGTTACGATTTTTGCACTGCTGCTTAGGATATTGGAAAAATGGCAAACCACATGCAACTTTATAATGGAAGGTATTCATCCATACAGGACAAGATATTTAAGAGATTCTTGAGCCTCTAAAAAACCCATAATTTACAATAACAACTTGCATATAGAAAGACTTCTTTGAAATGTGTATATTATTAAAATGACTGTGTCTGGTGAACCAGATGGCCAAGATGAAGCTCTGCAAATAATAGTAATTTTACTTGTAAGAAAAGGTAAGTTCAGATGTGCTCCTTATGTAAGCAATCTTGTCACAATGCTAAATAAGATATCAATAACTGAAATAGTTACAATTATGGAGCTGAGGAACATTTATTTAAAAAAAATGATCTCTGCACAGGCATTTCTGGGCTTTGATTGCTATTATTTTCATTTCACATAATGCAAACACAGTATGATTAATGTTTATTTAGGGATTGTTTTTTGAAGTCTATTATTTGACTTCGAATTTCTGTGATGTGGCAATATTATCAAGTATCTTATTACAGCATATAAAATATGCTCATGACATATTGGAAAATGTATCCCATATGCCTTTAACAATATTATTCCAGGCCCCAGCAAAAAGCTGCCTCTTGTGATATTTCATGCTAATCAGAAACCCTGAAACCTAGTCACCTGGAAGAAATCCTAATCATTTCAGGTCAGTAGGTGTTTGGTATTCATTCAGAATTGATATTTGGATTTGAAGTTCATCTGATCAATCTTCTTATTGAGGCCTTAAATTCTATGAGATTACACACGATCTGTAGGATGTCTCTGTTATGTGCTGCAAAGCACTTTTCTTCAGGCCCTATGTGAGTTGTATCAGTGTGAACATGCGTTACCCTTTTTAAATTTCTCTATTACTTCTATGTATGTTTTACTTTTCAGATGCAAAATGAGTTTTTCTCACTTAACCTTTTTTACTCTTTTTAGTTCCAGAGCTCCCGAACATTACAATCGTTTACATTAAGATGAAACTAAGACCAGCGTGATCTTGGGCTGTCCCTATATTACATTGCATTACATTGTTTCTCCTTTCATACCTCCACACATCCTGTTCACCTGGATGTTAATATCATTTATTTCTCTAAGACTTCACTGCATTTAACCACCAAAGGAAAACCTGGAGTGGGAAATAGTTTTGCTTAACATACTCTGTTCCTCTTCATACTCCACCGAGAGATGACTGGATCAGGTTTGGACACATTATTCTACAGGTGGAACTATGCATGGTTTGTGGTTGGCTCACAAAAATTCTATTTAAGGCTAGAGAACAACTAGAATAACAACTAGAATAACTATTTAAGACTAGAGAACACAATATGCTTGGAAACATGTCGGCCCAAGAATAAAGGCTCAATGAAATGTCACACTGTCCTGAGAGATAAACCCACAGATATAAGAATCTGAACTAAGAGATGCAAAAGTTTGAAGTTGGGACAAAAGACAAGTTTGAGATACTATGTTCAATTTGAGGCTGGGATACCTAATCTGAGTCAACTACAAGATGAATTACCAAATACAAAAATAGAAATGCCCACACTTTATGACACAGAGACGTTTGTAGAGGAAACACGGGGAGAGAGAGAGTCATCAATGGAGTGAGAAAAGGACATGTAAGTGTCTTGGGGCTGTCAATTCATACACTTCCTTGTGCTTTGTTGTATATTTTTCCTGTGTTCTCATGAGGCCTGTGTGGTGCAGAATGTCTCTTCAAATTTCACTGGTTTGAGTGGATTTCCTTTCTAGGAATCGAAAACAGTCTGATTACAATGAGTATAAAATCCAAGTATAAAGATTGTAGCTTCTAAAGGCCATAATGCAAACATAATCGGAGCAGGAGTTTGATGATAAAAGCAAGGACAGAAGTACCCTCCATCATAGAGCAAGTATTTGCTTTAGCCAGCAAATGTTACCTCTTTTTCTTGGTACCGTCTCCTTTTCCTGGCCAGACATTCCAATGGCTCTCTACCGTCACTGAGACTTAGTGAAGGCTGAACTTGGCCTAAGTGAATGGTTCATCCTTCCATGCAAGGAAGAAAGGGAAAAGAATCATTACATATAGAGATGAGGATGAAAACAAGAAGTTTCCTTAAGCATGTAAATTCTCTTTATGCCTATAATTGTATATCATAATAACAACAAGAAAGGAATGGGAAAGTCTAAAAGCATGGCAGTAAAGATGCTGGTATTTAGGAGGCTGTCTGATACAAACAAGAGAACCAACAAATATTATTTAATTTATTATTTATCCATTAATTTTCACTGTCACTAAATTACTGAGACACAGTGCCCAGTTGCAGAATCTGTATCTTATAAGAGATGAAAAGGACTTGGAAAACAAAAATCCAGAGAAGATATATTAAAATGGCTAATGATCTGGCAAACAGTATTTAGGAATATAGCCTAAGAAGAGATTTAGTTGGTAGCTGGCGGTGGGGGTGATAGATGAGGTATTTCTTAAAATTTTCTTTAAAGTCCATGAAGAGTGATTTTTGGAGATAGCGGTTCTATATTACTTTTGACAATATTACAGGAGGAAATGGGATTAAACTTATGTGATTTATGTTAGGTGTCAGGAAAACAGAAGAGACTAGGAAAGGTAGTTAGAACATTTCCATTATTGGCAGTCATGGGATGAGTACTTTCTCCATAATTATTACACATAATGACAGCACACAGTGACAAGAGTCTGAATAAAGGCAATTTCAGTCCCCTTTTGTGACTCTTTAAGATAGATATTGTGAGGATCTCTCCTTATCAAATGTACCTATGAAATGATGTTATGGAGTGTGAATTATACTTCATGGTTCTAAATATAGATATTTTTGAGTGAGTCAAATACGTGATGTCTCTAAAAGTCACCATATTTGGACATGATAAATTATATTGTAAAATGTTCCTGGATTAATCATTTATAGTACTAATACCATCGGTTGTAGATATCCTGAAGAAAACCCCAAATCGGGTTCAGATGTCAACAATGATGATGCCACACATATCCCAATATAGTCTGAAAATTTGTATTACTTACATAATAGGACTTTTGAAGCCCAACAAGACAGGATTTCTAAGACAATCTACAAATGGCTTCAGAAAGGAAGGAGAGACTGGGTTGAGATATTAGGAGAGAGAGTAATTATTCAGGGCTAGGGTATCCATGCTTGGGCAGGTAAGGGTTTGCATTGCCTGTTGGGAGTATCGCTCTCCCTGGAATTAGACCTCCCTGGGCAATGCTAGGCTTGCACTTCTCAGCATGCTCAGCTGACTTGTTCTTCCCTTGCTTCTCCTTTCTTTGTGATGAGCAGTACGGCAGTTCACCAAATATTTCCAAGGATCTGCTTTCCACACACTTATAAGATCACTTGAGGAACTACTGAAAAAATAGATTTTTAATTTTAACAAATTTAAACTTAAATTTATACAGCCATATGCGGTTGGTGACTAACTTGTTGGTAAATGCAGCTCTAAGCTCCAGACATTGGTACCAGTTCTGCAGTAATTGACAGGTGATTGCCTCCACGTTTGAAAGCACATTGCCGAAGAACCTTGCTATGGAAGATCTGAGTAAAGTAACATATTTGATCCTGGGAATTGTTTTGGAAGAAATATTGTCAAAACCTTCCAGAAGCCCACATTGCTTCATTAGATTCTGTTTGGACTTTGAAAATATCTGAATCCAAAATGTCCTACCAGGGTATATCATGACGGTTGCTTCCCAAGTCAACATGAAGATATTGACTGAAATTTGGATGTTCAATTTCCTCTCAGATATCTGGCTAAATGAACTTTTTTTTTCTTTTGTCTGAAATTGCCATTGTTGGCTCTAGGAAATTGCAACAATTTTGACTTCTCACATTTTATTGACAAGTTGATATTGAAACTACTTATCTCAGATATTTCTTGTAATAAACATAGTCTCTTCCTATTGTTGTCTTATTGAATTAGTGGAAAATTTAAAGATACTGTACTTTGCTTATCACAATCAAAGAGAAGCAGATGGAGAATAGTATAGTACTTGTATGTATCATAGTTATGGTTTATGGAAATTGACTAGATATATTTGTTTATTGCTGGAAAATAATGCATTATGAGTAATAAATAAAATCTTTCCACTATCTAATGTGCTCTTTGAGATTTATCTAATAATATATTTCTTTCCTTCTATGTTTCTTGTCACATGTAATTGAGTCATGATAGATTATATTTGACATTTTGGTTCTGCTTGCCATGTTTTGCTGCTTTGAGTATAGAATAAAAAGTAGCCACCAGTCCTTTGTTGCATAAAGCTCTGTAAAACACCATTCTACTGACAAGCTCATTAGTCACTGTGTGAGGAAAAAGCTGTATTTCCATACTTGACGTGCACAAGTAAATCAACCCTTTCCTAAATGCCAGCCATGTTCCAGTTGTAAAAAGTAAGAAACTAAAATTCATGCTAAAGGCATTAGAGTGTGCACTGATGTACCCACTATATATACACACACACAATTACCCAGAAACATTAAACCGAGACAATGAGAATTTGCTACTTAGTACCTAAAATTTTACAAATTTTGAAAATATTGACCCAACTTTTAGAATTTTTCTACTGGTTTCTTAAATAAAATTCAGGGATGCCTAGTAAAAATATTTTATGTTGAAGTTTCTGATTTAATCAGTGAAACAAACACAAGTAATCAGACTAAGTTTGGTGTATATTTTAGTGCAAAAATCTTTACTGATTCATTGTACCATAATCATCAACAGGTATGCATAGTATGTCTAGATTCTAATTGTTAAATTGGAGAAAAGTATTGTTTCGGTCTGAAAACCTTGCTTTGATGAGAATATGAGGGACACGATCCTTCAACAACTTCCAGTGTGGGAGGTAAGACAAGACAAGAAGACTGTAGGAACACATTATTCTCTCAGTTGAACCAATCCATGCAAATAATTTGCTTCTTTGATCTATTTCTGGAACATCATTTAGAAATGTACCTCATGGAGTGAACTGTATTTTCCCCAAGTCCAGATAAGATTCAAACAAAACAAAACTATTTAAGGCTAGAGAACACAATATGCTTGGAAACATGTCTGTCCAAGAATAAAGGCTCAATGAAATGTCACACTGTCCCGAGAGATAAACCCACAGATGTAAGAATGGCCTCTGATTAAAGAATTGAGGGTTTTTCTCCTATATGAAATTTTTGGAAAGGAGAGTATTTTGTATATGACTTATACATATAAATGATCACATTAAGATGTTTATATATTTTAGGCTTTATCATACTCTTACCAAAATTATTCCAGTATTAGTTTTTATTTTTTTTATTTTTTTAAACTTTTTTTTTTTAAATTTTTATTTATTTATCAGAGAGAGAGAGGGGGAGAGAGCGAGCACAGGCAGACAGAATGGCAGGCAGAGGCAGAGGGAGAAGCAGGCTCCCTGCTGAGCTAGGAGCCCGATGTGGGACTCGATCCCAGGACGCTGGGATCATGACCTGAGCCGAAGGCAGCTGCTTAACCAACTGAGCCACCCAGGCGTCCCTCCAGTATTAGTTTTTAAATAGTGAAACTATGCTTTGCCAGTGATAATCCAATGTATATATATTGTGTACATTAGATGAGTGATTGATTTTTTTAAAAGATGATAGATGTATTACTTTTTGTCTGACTTCTCATATCATACAGTTAAATAACACAAAGAGTGAAAAAGCAACTTTGTTCCTCAAAGTGTCTCTGAAACAATATGTTATCTTTTTATAGGCTTAAAATGCATTTTCTATCATTATAAATACATTAAATTCCAAATTTTTATATGGCATAAAGTACCTGCCTGATGTTTACTTTCTACAAATGGTAGAAGCCGTGGGCTTTTTATGCCCAGTGGGTACTCACAAGGATTTTTCAGTGAGATAAAAGTTTGAACATTACAGCCTTCTTTAATTTGTAATGTAAACTTCTAGAAGTTATCAAATCTCTCTGAAACTCAGTAGAGTTGATCCAAAAATGGGTCTAATTATGTTATCTCTCATATGCTTTCTAAAGACTCAATGACTGAGACTCCCAACTCAAAGTTAGTTTGTTAACACCAGTTTCTTCATCCCTCCCCCCAATACTGCAGATAGAAAAGAAAAAAAAAAAAAAGCTTGAATTAATTCATAATCATTCTCAACTACACTTCATTTCTTTCCTCTTTTAATTTTATATCTTGGTTATCTCCCAATTCACTGATCTCATCAGTGCTGGCTTAAATTTACAGAAATGTTGATACGCTGGTTACAATGGTTGGCTATACTTACAATAGGCTTCTATTGGTAAACATTAGGAAAGAAATTATACCATCTTGGATGGTAGGGTGGGTGGTGGGCAGAAATAGAGGAGAGCAGTTGGCCACAATTAAGCTTCCATAAATCAACGTGAGTTGCCAGTACCAACTATATGTGCAAAAAAATAATACTTAGGTATAGATAACTGAATACCACATGCCAAAAATACAATTGCTAGCTGTTGGTTCACTGTAGAGACCTGCCTTCTTCAATAAATGTTGGAGTAAATGGTTATTAATTTTTAAAAGATTTTATTTATTTATTTGAGAGACAGAGAGAGCATGGCAGGGGGGCTACAGAGGGTGAGGGAGGGAGAGAATCTCAAGAAGACTCCCCACTGAGCCCAGAGCTGAAATGAGCCTGCATTTCAGGACTCTGAGACCATGATCTGAGTCAAAACCAAGAGTCAGACACCTAAACAATGGAGCTACCCAGGCATCCCAAATGGTTACTAATTTCAAAATATCTCCTATTTTGATAGATAAATGATATTGGCCTTGGTGTTTATCTGCCTTGTAAAAATTATAACTATCATGATGACAATAATAAAGGAAAACGTTCTGTTTGAATTTTAATTGTTTTATATGTTAATAATCAGCTTCGTGTTAATCTTATGTTTTAGAAGTAATTTATTTTGTTCTTATGAAATTAACCTTGTTAACATAATTTAAATGTCCCTAAGTCACCCAAACTTGTATTGTCTCTTCCTGTTTCTTGGTTACCATTTCTGTAAATCCAACACCCTCTCAAAGATATCAGTGAAGCCACACTCTGGAGATGGGAATCCATACATTTTTGTATTAATCACCCATAAAGTCTTGCTCTGAGTTTCAACCCTAAGGATTCTTTTAATCACCGTGGAATCCTATTATTATCAATTACTGATACTCACATTGCTTATGATTATCCTCTGCCAAAACATGAACATATTCCTTTCACCTAATCAGTTAACAACATTATAGACGTTTTCTGACTATTTGAGTCTAATGGATGTCAATTATTATCCTGGAGAGAAAGAAATTTAAGTTTTAATATTAGTCATTGTAGCATCGTTAGAATTTACCTACCATATAGGATTTCTTACCGGCCATCTCTCCCCTTAGAATTCACGATTTGACACATTCTCCTTTTAGCATATTTTTTTCCTTCATTTCCTTCCCTTCAACCCTGAGTTCCAGTTTTCTTCTCTGAAAATTCCTATTTCTTTAATAGGCAAAGCAATTCATTTGTCTTCTATCTCAGTTTCTCCATTTAGTCTAGATCGGGAAGGTGTATTTTTATAAACCAACATAGTGTGTTTGTAAACATGCCAAAAGTCAATAAAGCTGCATTCTTAAACAAGTGTATTTTCCCAAGATAGATTATAAAAGTCCAAAATAATCATGAATGGCAACTTTCTTCCTGGCTATCTGATTTTATTTTTTTATAAGTACATCCAATATATGTGAACGATTACGTGTTGACAGTTTTCATAAACAATGTTCCATCTGATCCTCACAGAAACTGAATGAGATCGGGAGAGCCCACACTGTGATCAGCTTTTTACACTAGGGGGACCTGAGGTTAAGACAGACCAAGCCCCTTCCTAAACCACAAAGTGCCAGCTAGCTTTATGTTATACCACAACTTTTATATTACACCACTTAAGTGTAAATAAAGTTCATTCTTTAAATGGAATCTGGGCTGCATATGGGTATGGTCTTTATACATTTTATTATCTCAATAGACATAATGGAGTGAACATATAGAGGTCAAATGAGAGGCAGTCTGTTAGAAAAGCTAGCTCCATTCTTCCTAAATCATTATCTGTCCTTCCTCTTCTCAAGTTTGGGAATGGGAACCAAAGCTTCCTCCATTTTCAGTAAACCTAATGTCATGTTGGCCATTTACCCCTGTAAATATTTACATTGGAAAGTATCTAGCAATGTCTGACAAATTGATAGCATTGAGTAAATTATGTCCATTCCTTTTTAAGATGATTATATGGATTTTGTCTTTTTAAAAAATTTTATTTATTTGTTTGAGAGACAGCATAAGAGAGAGCACAAGCAGGGGCAGGGGCAGAGGGAAAGGGAGAAGCAGAGTCCCAGGAGAGCAAGGAGCCCAATGTGGGGCTTGATCCCAGGGCCTTGGGATCATGACCTGAGCCGAAGGCAGACGCTTAACTGACTAAGTCATGCAGGTACCCTTGATTTTATCTTTTGTTCTATTAATATAATGTATTATCTTGATTGATTTTGGATGATTAACCATTCTGGCATTCCTTGTCTGAATCTCATTTGTCATGTATATAATTCTTTTTAAATGTTGCTGGATACTGTTTGTTAATACTTTATTAGTTTTTGTGTGTGTGTGTGTCTCTATGCATTGAGATATTAATCTGAAGTTTCCTTGTAATGTGTTTGTATGGTTTTGGGATCAGAGAAACATGTTGGCCTTACAGAATGAGTTAAGAAGTATTCCCCGTCTTTTGTTTTTTGGAAGAATTTGTAAAGAATTGTATTAGTGGTAGAACATACCAGGAAAGCATGTAAGCTCAGGTGTTTCTTTGTGGTAAGTTTTAAAATTATTATTATTAATTAGAAATCTTTAGTTTTTAAATGACTGTTTTCTGATTCTTCTTGAGTCAGTTTCAGTATTAGAAAAATTTTTCTGGGAATCTATTCATTTCATCTGACTGATCTAACATGCTTACACACAGCTATCCATCGTATTCTCTTAAACATTTTTTATTTCTGAGAATTCAATAGCAGTGTCCCCTTTTTCAGTCCTGATTTTAGTAATTTGAGGCTTCTCTCTTTCTTTTTTTTCTTGGCCAATTTAGCTAATTGTCAATTTTGCTGGATTTTTTTTTTTTTTGAAGAAACAAATTTTGTTATTGTTGTTGATTTTCTCTATTATCTTTCTACTCTCTACTTAATTACTTCCATCAGACTTTATTGATTCTTTCCTTTAGTTACATTTAGGTTTGTTAGCTTTTTCTAATTTCTTAGATTGGAAATTTAGGTTATTGATTCGTACAGACTCCATGCTAAGCACAGAGCCCAACTCGGGGCTCAGTCTTGCATCCACTAGATCAGGACCCGAGCTGAAACCAAGGGTCGGATGCTTAACCAACCATGCCACCTGGGTGCCCTGTCTTCCTTTTTAATATAGACGTTCATGCTATAAAATTTCTTCCAGTTACCATATTAGCTCCATCCCATGATTTTGGTATGTTACCTTTTCATTTTCATTCAATCTCAAAGGATTTTCTATTTGTCTTCTCCTTTCTCCTTTACCATCAATTATAATGATTAATCTTTACTTTATTTCACTTATCTTTATCACCATCTCCAAGAAGCAGGTCTTGTGCTGTTTCATGGAAAAAATTATTAATGATTTTATTTTTATTTATAATAATTTTATAAAGTATAATTTTCTAGTGTATTTTATATATACACAGACATCCCTTTACAACTGATTACATATCAGAACACATATATGACTCTGCACGATACACTTTTTTATACACATACATTTATCATGCTTATAGTTGACGTTTTCTTTCCCGGGGTCCATATTTCCCTTTATACCCTGGCCCTTAGAAGGCATTCAGTGAATGTCATGTTTGAATCGATTAATGAAACAATAGCAACAATGAATGTTTAAATACTTTAACATTCTAGTAGGTATGGATTAATTCCTCAGTTCTGTGAAACAGAGCACTAATATTAACTCATGTTCAACTCTGCTGCCAAATAAGCGTTAGCAAAGTAAAAATTCATGACCTGGTTATTTCTTTACTGCTCTCTGTGAGTTTTATTCTTCATAATGATTTCTCTCAGGACTAGAAGGATTTAAACTGGATATGAATAATCAATCTCATTTCCTGATCAGGCTCAGTGTTTGGGTTTTAACATTACTATATGATTATGAAAGCAGAGAAGCTGCATTGAATTTTAAATTAGCTCACACGTAAATTCAATAGAGTGTGGTGTTTCAGAGCCTTCTCTTTGTTATTTATGTTCTTTGTCACATGAAAGTCATCTTACACAAAAGCAAACAAATATACTTTTTGTAATTGCAGATATTCTAAATAATTTTGTGTAGGTACGTTTAAAATTTGTTCCAAATCAGTGTTTTATTAGTAGCGTGCACTGTTTATTTTTATGATGAAAATATATCAACAGAACTCCTTTTTCTGGCATAGGTTTTTCCCTTCTTGAAAGGAATACATTGTTACAAATGGATGTCTTTTGGATTAAGTTCAGGACTGAACTGTTTTCAGAAAATTACCTCCATTTTGGCTGACATCCCAGGGGTATCAGCACACTGTAATGACATTGTTGTACATGGGCCACCCATATTTTTTCATGATCAACAATTCTGGCATCTATTTAAATGTCTTCAACAACATTCTGTTGCCCTTATCTTACAGAAAGAGCACTTTTGCTTTTTTTTCTATGTTCTCCCACTGAAAATTTGATAATCTAAGACATAAACCACTTTTTTTCTATTATCAACTCGTAGTAGTGGATTTTTTTTTTCAAATTTTAACTTTTAAGTTTAGTTCATTTGTTTTTTCCTGTTATGATTTTTTTTAAGATTATTTATTTATTTATTTATTTATTTCCTTAGAGTATGAGTAGAGGGAGGGCAGAGGGAGAGAGAGAATCTCCAGCAAACTCCCTGCTGAGTGCAGAGCTCAATATGGGGCTCAGTCTCAGGACCCTGAGATTGTGACCTGAGCCAAAATCAAGAGTTGGATACATAACTGACTGAACCACCTATGCACCCCAGCTATGATTTTTTTAAAAGCAGACCTTATCCTTTATTTTCTTCATATGTGCATGGCATTAAAACTCTGAGGCCACAGTTACCATTAGCAATCTGCACCCTCCCCACTTTTTAAAATTCTTTAAATGAATGACTCATAAATCATATGATGCCTTGACATCAGTCATGTTCCTCAATTATGCAATTCCACAAAGGGCCTCTTCTCTTACAGCTTCCCAGTTAGAAAATAGAAGGAAATGAATATTATGGACTATCAAACGTTCCCCACATTTTTAGTTACATAAAGGTTACCAACAAGATTTTCTGAAAAAGTAGACTCCTGGGGCCTGTCCCCTGAGATTTTTGTTTCTGAAGTTCTGAGATGAGGTATAGTCATTTGCCTTGTAAGTAGCTTGCCAGATATTTGATACAGGAAACATAAGTTATTCCACTATCTTATTCCAGTGACTCAAATTGCATTACATTTGTTGTCTCAGGTCTTAGAAGGAATCATTCTTCCTGAATTCTCTGTATCTTGCTTTTAAATCTGTATATACTCACCCATATAATTAGTTTTCCATTTTATTCATGAGCTCATGTCACAGAACTATCTCAAAATTAGCTTTAAACCTTCCTTTTGTCACTTTTGTATTGTCTGCTTGACTAACGTTTGTAGAGCCAAGGTTTGCCTACAACTCTAATGGGAGGAAAAATGGTTATAAATTGCAACAGCCAAAGACAGTCCCTGAAAAATGGCTATAAATTGCAACAGCCAGAGACACAGTTCCTGAATATCACATGGTGCTTGCCATTCTCAAGCAACTCATTTCCGTCATTTGAAGTTTAGGAGACATGTAGGATTCACGTGCGGTGCTTAAATCACTTTTTGGATATAAAAATACAATCTACTATTCTGGGTTAAATTTTATAGGAATACTTTTCATACTTTCAGAAAGCCTCAATGTTGAACGTCCCCATGAGATCCTTGTATAAATGAAGTAGATGGATCCCTGCCCCCAGGCTCTTATTGAGAAATCCCACAGTGCAACCAGGCTCATAAGCCACCAGGGAGAAGAAGGGATAGGTGTTGTATTTCTTTTACACATGGATATGGATTTAATTTTCATCTTGGAAGGCAGAGAAGACTCTAAGAAATTGGAAGGTAAAGCAGAGGATAGTAAGAGAGAAGGAAAGCTAGAGTCAAGCTAATGACAATGAAGTTGCAGACAGAAGAGATGAGAATGTAATAAGGCAAAGTGGTACAGCTCAGGGAGCCTGATGTCCTAAATAAACAGAGCACAGTATATCCACTAATATCCAGCCTACAGGTTCACGATTGCACAGAACGTCATTTTATCTCAAGAAACATGGGATGAAAATTCCTCCAAAAAGCCAGACAAGGACTTCTGATCTACAATAGGACATCTCCTCGCTCTTCCCTTCCCTCCCCCTACCCCTGCTGGGCTCTTATTCAGACCTTCAATTTTCCCATTCTTCTTTTCCTGTATTTCTAATTAGCGAAAGCTCCTTCGATCTGAGATAAATCCGACTTTATTGGTCTTTAACTCATGTCTGGCAGGAGTTAAACAAATGAAAACTTTTTCTTAGTGACATTTAAGAGAAAATGTCAAAAGACAGTACGATTCTGAGGTCTATCAATTTCATTTCTATCTTATTCCTGAATATAGTAATCCAATTAAAAGAATAAATTCTGGAAACATTACTCAAGGTTAGATGAGAAAGAACAAATAATTTCTACTCATTATGTATGTATGTGTATATATATATATTATGCTTATACACATGCGCGCACACACACACACACACACCATATCATCACACACACACACATAATCCTTTGGATGAATAAGCAGAAATTTAATAAATTAAAAAAAAGAAATTTAATACATTTATTAACTATTCCTAGTGTATAAAGAGTGACATATGGAGGCACCTGGGTGGCTCAGCTGGTTAAGTGTCTGCCTTCGGCTCAGGTCATGATCCCAGCAGTCCTGGGATCCAGCCCCACATCCCTGCTCAGCAGGGAGCCTGCTTACCCCTTTCCCTCTGCCACTCCCCTGGCTTACGCTCTCTCACTCTCTCTCTGTCAAATACATAAAATCTTTAAAAAAGAGAGAATGACATATGAAAAAAAATATTTAGTTCGACTTCATGTGTTAGCATACAAAATTTATACTTCCTTTCATGGAATTTATTAAAAAGTTAATTTAATAATAACCTATATAAATATTTGTTAATCCTATTCCCCTTCTCCCCAAATACTTAGATACCTGAGAAGCAGGGCTTATGTGTGTGTGTGTGTGTGTGTGTGTGTGCGCGCGCGCGTGTGTGTGTGCTGTTATGCTATTACTTTATTCCCAGCAACCAAAGAAAGACTAACATCTCACTTCCTCAATGAATAAGTTGTTAATTGAATGACTGACTGAATGAATGAAGGGCATCTATTATCTAATTTGCTGTGGTATTTCCCATCTAAGTTAATGCATATACTCATAGAGAATGTTCCATTTAAAGCCATTAGTATTTCCATGTAGGGCAATTTAAATCCAGCCACTTATTTTAGAATTCAGCTATTTAGCAAAAAATAAGCTCTATAAAATTGAGACAAATTGAATAAGTAAAGTTGAAAATTATAAAGATGTAAATGGCTAGCTGGAGTATTCTTTTACACAAAGAAAATAAGTATTGTGACAAATCATGTTCAATTTATTAGTGGACAAATTTAGCAAAGTAAGAAATACTTTGATCTTGTAATCAGCAAATCTCGTGTCCAAATGCTGTGGCTGATAGAAATAGGAGGATCTAGGAGTGGAACAGAAACAAATTTTGACACGTTTGAGTCAGAAATTAGCTTACAAAAAATTCTTCCAATTGTTAGACATGGAAAGTTGTCATCAGAGGTTCATTCTTAGTAACTCCTAATTAAAATGGAGGTTGATTCCAATCAGATATGAAAACATAAATCCCAGGGAATGAATTTCCTATACTCGCTCTTTGACAAAGCAATTAATGACTATTACCTATTCAAACAGTAATTAAAAGGTTAGACCCTGTGCAAGAAAATTTGAAATACAGGAAATCTTTTTGTATATATGTATATATATGCATATACATAAAATATAACAATATAAATATAACATAAAATAAACATAAAATAAACAACATAAAATATAACAAATAAATAAATAAATAAAACATATATAAAATTATTTTTCCTCTAATTTGAGGAAAAATCCAAACACTTACTTGAAAAATTTTCCCCCTCATTTGATAGAATTCTTTATTATGAAGCAACATGTTTGTTTTTATCATTTGGTAATTTTATGTCCTGAAACAATTATCTGGAAGTTTTTGAGGAAAAAAAGGTAAACTAATAAAAACAGAAACAAATTTATATTAACAATGCTAGAAGAAAAGCTATTTTTTTTTTACTTTCCCTATCAAAACTATTTTACTTTGTTGTCATACAAAAGACTGGTAGAAAATTATGCTACTAAAAAGAGAAGGGAGAAGTGTTACAGAGTTGCAACATTTAGTTAGTTAATGAAAATGTTATAGTATTTTTCCAGATATTGTGGTGTTTTTGTAATTCATTGCTTTTTTAAAAAACTAAAATTTGTTGTGTTATCTTTTTTCATTCTAGAAAAATAAAATTTCACTACAAATTTCACCCATTTTCACACCATTTTTTCATACGTAATTTGACTTAGACTGGTCTAAATTTTGTAAGCTTCAAGTCCCCAAACATCTACATTCTTCCTAGATTAAGAGGATATATCAACTTTTAATTGCGTAAGTATAAGGATTACTCACTGGCAGGCATGTAGAATTTTAGTATTCCCATGAAACTAATACACTTGGAACCACATTAGAAGAATAGCTTGAAAGTGAAAGAAAACATATTTTAGAGGATTTGGTGGACTGAATGTTTATACCCACACTCCTCCACATTCATATATTAAAATTCTAGCTTCAAAGGTGATAACATTAGGAATAGGACCATTGAAAGGGGATTAGCAGGGGGGTGGAGCTCTCATGAAGGGAATCAATGACCTTATAGAAGAGACCCCAAAGAGCTCCTTCACCCCTTCTGCCATGTGAAATTTACAGAAAGCCAACTATGACGAAGCCAGTTCTCATCAGACATTGAATATACTGACACCCAGGTCTTGGGACTTTTCCAGATTCCAGAACTCCCAGAAATAAATTTCTGTTCTTTATAAACCACCCAAATCTATGGTATTTTGTTAGAATAGCCCTAACAGATTAAGACAGAGGACATCCAATAGAATGTATTTAAGAATAAAATAGAGTGCAAACATAATAATGTAATGTTATTGGAGTTTGATAGTTTCAAATAACTTTTGAGAAATGAAGAAGGGAAAAATGAAAAGATACCTGTGGGGGTGCCTGGGTGGCTCAGTCAGTTGGGCAGCTGACTCTTGATTTTGGCTCAGGTCATGATATCAGGATTGAGAGAATGAGCCCTGAATCATGCTCCACACTAAGCACAGACCCTGCTTAAAATTTTCTCTCTCTCTCTGTCCCCAAACCATGCTTGCACGTTCTTTCTCTATCTCTCTAAAAAAAAATTTAAAAAAGATATCTTTGGATATGGTGTTAATGATAAGAAAGTATATTGCAAGAAAAGGATTGTTTCTGAAGACTGGCGAAGTAGTAGAAGTTATATTGTAGTAACGGGAAGAAAAAATAAATGTGAGAATGAGGTCAAATACTATTTAAAGTGGTTGGTCAGTAAAATGATAGATGCAATAAGAGTTGAAGATAAATTAGGCTGAAGACAAGATTTTTTAAAAAATATTTTTGTTTTAATGGATTCCTTTCTCACATTGAGGTCCTTCATCCATTTTGAGTCTATTTTCATGTGTGGTGTAAGGAAATGGTCCAATTTCATTTTTCTGCATGTGGCTGTCCAATTTTCCCAGCACCATTTATTGAAGAGGCTGTCTTTTTTCCATTGGACATTCTTTCCTGCTTTGTCGAAGATTAGTTGATCATAGGGCTCTCTATTCTGTTCCATTGATCTATGTGTCTGTTTTTGTGCCAGTACCATGCTGTCTTGCTGATGACAGCTTTGTAACAGAGCTTGAAGTCCAGAATTGTGATGCCACCAACTTTGGCTTTCTTTTTCAATATTCCTTTGGCTATTCGAGGACTTTTCTGGTTCCATATAAATTTTAGAATTATTTGTTCCATTTCTTTGAAAAAGGTGGATGGTACTTTGATAGGAATTGCATTAAATGTGTAGATTGCTTTAGGTAGCATAGACATTTTCACAATATTTATTCTTCCAATCCAGGAGCATGGAACATTTTTCCATTTCTTTGTGTCTTCCTCAATTTCTTTCATGAGTACTTTATAGTTTTCTTAGTATAGATTCTTTGCCTCTTTGGTTAGGTTTATTCCTAGCATATGACCTCCCTGATATGAGGAAGTGGAGATGCAACATGGGGGGTTAAGGGGGTAGGAGAAGAATCAATGAAACAAGATGGGATTGGGAGGGAGACAAACCATAATTGACTCATAGTCTCACAAAACAAACTGAGGGTTGCTGGGGGGAGGGGGGTTGGGAGAAGGGGGTGGGATTATGGACATTGGGGAGGGTATGTGCTATGGTGAGTGCTGTGAAGTGTGTAAACCTGGCGATTCACAGACCTGTACCCCTGGGGATAAAAATATATTATATGTTTATAAAAAAAATAAATAAAAATCTAAAAAAAATTTTTTGTTTTAGAATGACAATTGAGTGTGTATGTAAGATAATTTTCACCCTGTACATCCTTTCCCTTTTAGATCTGGTGTCTAATTTGAGACACTAAATGCAAGTCATGTGACTTCAGCACACACCCCTTTCTTTCTTTCCATTGGATGCCTTCAAACATGGCTCCCATATTCATCACTAATTAGCACCCGTCTCTCAAGGTCTCTCATCACATGAGTCTTTCTAAATCCAACAGGAAATCTCCCTAACGCCATCCTTTCTGAGCTCACAACTGCATTGTGTTAATCACGCTTTCCTTCTAAAAACAAGTTCTTTCTTTGCTGACCATGCCACGGCAATGTCCTTGCTTTCTTCTTACTTAGACATGTTTGTAGGCTCATCTTCCTCCAATTAGCCACTATGTGCTGGAATTGCTGGAGGCTCTGAACCAGCATGTTCATGTCTGACTCTTTATCTTTCTGCCCTTTCTCATAGCTGCGATTACCACCCAAGCAGGAATGACTCTAATATTCATGTCTCTTGGAGATATCCTCACTGCGCTATACTTGTCCGCCTGACATTTTTGCAAAAGTCAAACTGAACTCCGAACACGTACTATTTTCTACCCAAACATGGCTTGTTCAATTCTAATTTGTCCTCTCATTCTCAGTTCATTAATAGGTTTAGTCATGTGCGTTTTCTTTTTCTCATAATATACCCTAATTTTGTCTATTTCTTTCCAAATCTATTGTTCCATCCTAAGGCCAATCTTCCATCACCTCCATATTCACTAACCATCACCCTAGTTTTCTTCTCTACAGTATGGCCACAGTGCGTATTTTGAAAAATAAATCTAATTATGATTGCTTCTTTTTAACTCTCCATTGAAGTTTTCTCTTTAGATAGCTTTGCTCTTAGATTAAAAATCAAGGGGCGCCTGGGTGGCTCAGTGGGTTAAGCCGCTGCCTTCGGCTCGGGTCATGATCTCAGGGTCCTGGGATCGAGTCCCACATCGGGCTCTCTGCTCGGCAGGGAGCCTGCTTCCCTCTCTCTCTCTCTGCCTGCCTCTCCATCTACTTGTGATTTCTCTCTGTCAAATAAATAAATAAAATCTTTAAAAAAAAATCAAAACAAGTGATACAGGCAAAAATGTCATATAAAGTCTCACCTGTGCTTAAATCTGCAGTTAGCTCTTGTACCATAACACGTCCCTGGAGTGTGTGCTGAAGCCGTATGACCTGCATTTTAGTGTCTCATAATTCGTTTTCTTCTGTCATAGAGTCTTCTACATTGTGATACTTCAGTCTAGAATGTTTTTTCTCCTTTGCTTAATGAACTCTTACCAGTGTGTCAGATCTTAACTCAAGCCTGATTTCATTAGTGACAGCATACTATATTATGGTTTTACATCTATCTCCAGATATATAGTTATATATTTGTATATAGAGAGTTTCATATGTACAGGAATACATTAGGATAAATACAGATGTATATTTATAGACAAATAGAAGTAGATTAATGGATAAATATATAAATATCTTGTTTTATACATTGGCAAAAATTAACAGGATTAAAATTATGACAACTGTCCTTAGGAAATTATGCCACAAACTCTTTGCCCATTCCCCAAATGCAGAAAGGACTGAAAAAGAGATGAGTTAAATCTTTACATCATTTTTAGAAAGGCAGAATAGCTTCTCCTTTTGCTGGGATGGTCAACTAATATGCCCTCTTGAGACTAAGTTGTAGGCTACAGTCAGTCAGTCATCACTGAGCAAAAGTCCAGGGTCATTCTGTTGCTGAACTGTCCCAAACAGATATTGTTTGGACATTGCATTTGATGTGGGATAATGAAACACCTTTCACTTTTCTTTCTTTGTGGTGTCCTGAACACATGATGTATTGCAGTTGAAACATCCTAGTCTAGCCCCATTGGAAGTTCTTTCTCAAGTTTTCAAACCTACTGAAAGGATATAGGCTATAATAAGTTTTATATTAAAAAGACGTGTGATCCAATGGTAAAAATGCAAATAAGCTTGACAAATATCCAAGTGGAATTTATTGGTTAAAGTCATGGACATATATTTAGTTTTCCATATATTTTGACAAATTGCTTCCCAGAAAAGGGGTAGCAATGTGTATTTCCACCGGAAGTGAGTAATACTTCTGTTTCCATAAACCCTTGCTAGCATCAGTTACTATTTTTATCAACTGAAATTTGACACTGGGATTATTACAATTTTACTATTAATTCCTTTAATCAGTACTAAGTTAAATATTTTCTCATATGCTAACGCACTTTGTGCTATTTCTATTTGTGAATTTCAAATTTAGGTTTTTGATTTATTTTATCTACTGTTTACACATATGCATCCATTTTGTTAGAATTTTAATGTAATTGTGTCTATCAAATCTATAGTAAGGATGCTACCTTGGTCTGCACTTTAAACAAATACCTCCGATTTGTCCTAAAAATTTATTTCCCTTGTTTCTTCATTTTCTTTCTGAATTCATCTTTTGCCATTATCAACTTCAACCATTCTGCTCCAACATACTGGTCTTACTTCTGTTCTTTCTCTTGATGTTTATATAAATGTGTTCTCCCTGTCATTCCTGTCCCACCTGGAAGAGCTTCTCCACAGAAATGGTTTCCCATCACCCAATCTAAAGTAGCCTCCTGAATGGATACTGGGGCAACCACTCTGGAAAACAGTATGGAGGTTCCTCAAAAAATTAAAAATAAGACTACCCTATGACTCAGTAACTGCACTACTAGGTATTTACCATAAAGATACAAAAATACAGATTTGAAGGGATACATGCACCCCGATATTTATAGCAGCATTATTTACAACAGCCAAATTATGGAAGGAGCCCAAATGTCCATCAACTAATGAATGGAGAAAGAAAATGTGGTGTGTTGAACCATCAGAAAGAATGAAATCTTGTCATTTGCATGACATAGATGGAGCTAGAAAGTATTATGCTAAGTGAAATAAGTCAATCAGAGAAAGAAAAATACCGTATGACTTCACTCATATGTGGGATTTAAGAAACAAATGAGCATGGGGGGAAAAGGTGGCGGCAAACCAAGAAACGGACTATTAATTACAGAGAACAAACTGAGTGTTGCTGGTAGGGAGGGGGGGGGGGGGGTGAGCTAAATGAGTGATATATTAAGGAGGGCCCTTGTGATGAGTACCAGATGATGTATATGCATGATGACTCATTAAATTCTACACCTGAAAAAATATACATTAAAAAAATAAAAATAAGGTAGCCATCTAGTCACAACTTGCCATACCATTTCCTTAGCCTTTACCTTTTTTGTTTATTGAGTTTTTAGCATATTTTCTCTTTCCTACAGAATTTGCTAACCCCTTAAATTCAAAGGTCTTTTCTACCTTCACTTAACACTATGGACCCAATGTCTAGAACATATGTGCTTAAGAAATACTTGCTTAATGGATGAATGAATCAATCTTCATAATTTTTAGAATTTCAGTAAAAAAAAAAAAGTGAATATATTTCCCCCCCATATATTCAAGCCTTTTTTGAACTCCTACCAGTACACAGCCTTAGGCGTAGTGACATAAAACCAGCTCACATGTTTATTTTTCTTTTCTAAAATTTGCATTGCTTTTGTGAATGTGACTTGTTTCACTTTCAGGGAGGGGGAATTTTGTGTTTAATAATAGGATAGGCTAAAGCTAGCCATTAATATGGCCCTGTTTGCTCATCAATAAGTTTAATAATAATATCAACCTCATATTTTGTGAGTGCATGATAATTAAATAATATGCATAATGTGGTTAATCTGTTTTTTATATAATCTATTCCCTTTGAGTGGATATTTCTCAGTTTGGAGGCAGCAGGAGCTCAGGAGAACAATGAATTTAGCAAGCTTCTCGCAGTCCAAGTCAAATAACATAAATCTCTATACCAATTTAAGGATGGATACTAATTCCGCAGTATCAGAGAATTTCCCAAGTTCTTTCTTCTCATTTACATTGCCAGGCTTCTACTTATTTATTTTGTGCTCACTACACAAACCCCTGTTTAATTTTGCCAGAGGGTTTAGCCATTCCTCTGGAATGTGCATATTGCATGCAAAATCTGCATTAAAAATCCCTTTACAGGTAAACTCTCAAAAATTTTATCTATTACAACTTGACAGTAATAGAAATATCAGGTCAATTTTAATGCAATAAATAGAATCTAACATACAATGCACATAGTTGTAGACATTCCTAAAACAATTAAGCAATATGAAGTTTGATCTAATAGACATGAAGGCATAGTGGTCAGTGGAGTTCCCAACCATTAAGAATCTCAGGTTTGTTAAAACTATTCTTCTCAAAAAAACCCCACAAAGCCCCAGCTACATAAAACAATAACTTCTAGAAGGGGGATTAGACACATAAACAGCATGAACAAGATGTTAGCATGTTGTTCTCAAATTTTCTAAATTTAACAAATGCTTCTTAGCATGAATTCATCATAAATCTATTCTTGTAAGTTTATAAAGAGAATTTTTAATGAGCAAGAAATACCTTTAAGCTGCTTAAGTTGTCTATACTAATTAAGAAAATTGGCTGCAAACCCACACATAAAACCTGTTCCTCATGTGATGCACAAGAGTTCTATCTACATAGTTTATCTTTGGAAAATGACTAGACATTTTCACTTTACCTCTGCAATTGGCATATTTGAAAATATTCCGAAAATACATTCCATATTTGACCAGAGCATTTCACAACCTAACTATGCCGGTGCTTTGAATTTTGATTTAACAAATAAAGGAAATCGTGTTCCCTAAGTATTTTTCAGTCATTAATTTGATCTAACTGGGGGTAGATCTAACTGGGCGTAGGCTACATTTGGTAGCCTTCCACAGTGGATGCACTTTTAAGCCAATGGAGGACTGGTCTAAGAGGGAAACTAATGGATGATATAACATTTTAATTCAAAAGATTCCCTGACATTATGACATATTGATTTTTTTGCTCTCAAATGTTTTTAAAGGCAATCAGAATTTGAATTATGTCACTTTAAAACATGTATCTGATAAGCTTTGACAGCTTTATATAAGTTCACACCATTACTTTCTACATGAAAAAAAGAAGAAAATAAATATACTCTAAGATCGTTATTCTCTTTGTCCTGTAACTTCATGTAATGAATGACTTCACTCCAGTGTTATTCTACTTCCCCGTATTTGCTCACTAGCAGTTAGGGATTCTTTGATCTTCAAGGCTGCTATTGTATAATTGATCAAAGGTTTTGAACCTGAAAGTAGAGCGTAAGAGATTGGATTCTGAAATGTCAGTTCACCCACTAACTTTGACCAAATACATTTCTGGACAGATTATTAAATTCATAAAAAAAGGAAAAGAAAAAAAAAAACTTTTGCTCAATTAAATATTTTTGGACACAAAAAAACATTTTAATTGCCAATTACAAATGACAGTTTAGGCATATATGCTTGGATTTCTTAAAATACATTATTTAATGGACTTCTGGGGGAATATTCATATAATTAATTGTTTCTTTTGTTATTAAAATTAATAACAATGCCAAAAATGTCATACAAATTCTAATCTTCTGGTCTGAAATTAAATCATGCCTGTTGAATTTTGAAGAGTTTGGGCATTATGAATTATGCATAATATTTCATGCCAGAAGAGTTCTGACACAGGTCATTCTAAAACCTTGGAAATTCAATGTTAGCCTTCACTCTGTACAAACTGATAGTGTAGCTATTAAAAAAAAAAAAAAGTGAACTTGCAAAGCAAATGTCATTGTAACCTCAAACTACTCTTAGTGTGTTTAAATATCCAGCAGTGATACTGACCAGAGATAGAAATGATATCTTGCTCATGCCATTACCAAGAGAATATTGATTGCGTTGCATCAACCAAGCTTAATTAAGCTGTAGTGGGAGCTGTTACTGAACCTACCATATCGAAGGCTTGAAAATCTATTGTCTTGGAGTTGGGTCTAATGTCAAGATTTGAGAGATGCAGAAACAGTATTTCCTTGTATTTCCCCTACTTCTTTCTTTTTCTTATCCATTTCCTGACATATCATACATTCAACAGCTTTTACTCTTTCAGTACAGTTTTGAAGATTAAATCAATGTTGTTGAGGTGCGAAAATCTATCACAAGCTCCAGTTGCCTTTAATATACTGGTGGAAGACCACGTGATTTTTCTATTTGTAGAGATACCAAAATAACACGGAGCAAATGCTACCATTTTAGGGGAGACACCAAAAGAATTCAGCTCCAAATGGAATTTAATTTTCCCATTCTCTTTTTTCCAGTTACTCTTCTCCTGATATTCCTTCTATATGTGTTCTAATAAACAAGTTTATTTTTAGAGCCAAAACCACCAAGAAAATAAACACAAAGTATATTATCTTTAGAACACAAAATGGTAAAACTTAGTCCTGATCTATCAAGGCTTTTAAAGTATAAATAAATAACAGAGTATAAGTTGGGGAGATCTTTGGTACTGTTTACTAGGAAAAAAATTTGAATACACCTTATTGAGCTGCTGTTTTATATGGACTCTCTCACTCTCTTAAGCCATTCATTCCATTATTTTTACTTTTCTATAATTTGTTTCTTTTCCCATGACAATAGGTTTCAGCAATTTTGGGTAGCATATTTTGTACCATAAAGAATGTATTTCTGAAAGGTTGAAAGTATCATCACAGTCCTAATAAAAATTGAGTTATTATTTTGAGCCATTTGATCCATTTGCAGGCATTCAGAACAATTTAGACTTCATCATTCCGTCTTTTCATGCAGGGCTGACACCATGTTATTATCCAACATAAAGCTCTTTTACAGATCCAAAAATAAGTCCTGCATGGGTGAGTAACTGACTCCCACCACATATTTTCAAAAACTATACAATAATTACATGCACATGGTTGATGTATGCAGCATACCAGCTCTCTGAAAAATGAATACCAGTTTAATGGACATTTTATTTTTATGTTTTCCATTGTATTCTACTTCTTGCTATTAGCTCAGCATAGCCTATAGCACAGGAAATAAAATGTCTCTGTTTCCTTCTCTCTCTTTCTTTTCTGTAAAGTTGGAAGGGAAATTAACCTTTCCAGCAGTGTATTTATAACTTCCTATAGCTCCCAAACTTTAACAACATTTACCTAAAAATATATCTTGATGAATATTTATGGGATGATGGCAACATTTTAATCTTCATTTTGTTGTAATTTGCCTTTAGGTAAAATGTGAACAAAACACAGACATCACACTATAGTGGTGTAGTATTAATACACAAAAATACATCCTCCTGCCTCCACATACATGGGCTGTAATGTTAAAGGCTATCGAATAAGAAAAATAGTATCCGAAAATGTTAAATATATGTCTTGGTTTTATTTTGCAGGTAGCATTCTTGATTTTTTCAAATGACATTTAAAAGCCATTTTCCAGGACAAATAAATCTTAATTATAAATTATAATATGTTTATCACAACTATGTGAAAGCGAATTTATTTAAAGTTTTTAATTCTTACAACATCTGTACATCATTTAGAAACTCGTTGATTTAAAAAAAATAAGCATACATTACTTTGCAAATGGAAAACTTCATGACTGATAGTAAATGCATGGATTCATTTTTTTCATAGGTTGTATATATCAACTGACAAAATTCCTAGAGTGCTATTATTCTTGAAGTGTGGGCTTGTTACAGATTTGAGGCAAAATACCACACCTTCATCTTCTCTGTTCAGGGCTTGCTTCTCTCCCTGTGATTTTGGGAGAAGAAATGATTTGTTTCAGTTTGTTCATTTCCGTTTTCACTCTCAAGGGAATGATATTTGCAAACCTAATTTGCCTGCAGAGCACATTCTTTTTTCTTTTGTTTTTAATAAGGATTTTATTTATTTATTTGACAGAGGGAGAGAGATCACAAATAGAGAGGCAGGCAGAGAGAGAGGGGAAACAGCCTCCCTGCTAAGCAGAGAGCCTGATGCGGGGCTTGATCCCAGGAGCCTAGCATCATGACCTGAGCTGAAAACACAGGCTTAACCCACTGAGCCAGCCAGGCTCCCCTGCAAAGCACATTCTTATGCTATGCCTTGGGTCTTTGTTCTCACAATGCCAGGAGTGGGCTTTTTGTTTCAGATGGATGACGCTCAGGCCAATCTCACCTAGATGGCTGCATATTGAAAGACCACACATTATTCTGTTCAGGTCCTGTACTTTGAATATATATATATATATATTTTCATCCTCTTGGCATATACTGTTTGAGCATCACTTACTACTCATTCACTCATACAAGAAATATTCTTGAGTTTACAGGAATACAAAATCTTGCCTGTACCTACAGTAGAAGAGCTAATCACACAGTACAATCAGATTTCTTTCCTGTGACTTTTCCTAGCTGTTATCTTGGGGACTTCATTAGAGCAGGGTGCAGCTGAGGGCTCACCAGTCTGGGGGGGTGTGCTAAGGTGGTATTAAAGCAAGTTGGTCACTGGATGTGTTCATCAAAAGAAAGGAGGCCACGGCATCATCAGTGTTTCTCGTGCAATAAAACAGTTCTTGTGGCTTGTACAAGTAGAGAGTACAAAGCATCTAAAAAGCCTGGATGCAGAAACCATGAGAAGGCTCCCAAAACTAGGCCTGAAGAGATCAATAAACCAAAGCAAAGGTGCAAGCCCTGAACTGAGAATTCTCATCAGTTCGTAGTTTGAAGCATAGAAATTGCATGGCTTCTAATGTGTGCATGGTAAATTCAGAGTGGACACATTACCCGATAGGCAATAACTACAACTCTCAGGGCCACAAATTAACCTCTGTGAACAGAATCTTGACAATTTTCTAGCATAGAGAAATGGCACAAATAGGCACCAATAAAAGAAAATTTTTTACTCTTTATTTAATAAGTAAATTTTAAAAAAAAACAGCCCTCTGGTATCACCTTTTAAAAATAGACTTAGTTTATCAGGCCAAATACATTTTCTGAATGCAGCTAAAATGAGCTTTGGCAAAACTCCAAAAGGAGTTTATTTTCTATGAAGCGGTGCTCCAAAAAGAAAGCTCTAGAAATGAATTAAAGAGTCAAAAGGGGAATCCATCCCATCAACTTCTACTCTGCAGATTTTCAGGAATTCTGATCCTTCAAAGAGTCCAGTCTCAGGGCTACGTGCCTTTTTTTTTTTTTTTAAACAAAAAAATCAACACAGTAGCAGAATGGACCGGAAGCCTGTATCAAGGAGGAACTAGTGGGCTGTGTATTTGGCCAGGAAACTCACCTATTACTATACAAATCTTTCCTTGAGACTCGTGTTTCTTCGAGTTTTTAAATCTAAATTTTGCTTCCTAACTATGCACACAACACTGGACAAAACACACGATTGATTACATTTTACCCTTCACAACAATCCTGCAAGGTGTTGTTAGCCCCATTTAAGATTAAAAAATACTGAGGTCATCAGAAGTTTTAAAATCTACTGTAGTTAAACTACGGACAAGGACAAGATTGCAAAGTCTATCAAATTATGAAGTCAAGTCTCTTTAGACTGTACCATCTTGTCCTACTTTGTGCCAGAGAATGGGCTTCATATTTTCATGCATGGAACTGCTCTGAGTCCTTTCAAAACTCTGTGAAGTAGATAGCAACATGTCTCATTCAGATGAGGAAACAGCACTCAGAAGTATTGCAAAATGCCAGACTACACTCAGCTAGTAAACATCGTAAGTTGCACTGGAACTCAAGCTGTTTCTCCAAAGTTCATGCTCAATTTCCATGTATCCATTCAGAAATAAATATTAAACTAACTGAGATGAGTTGCTCTTGCCAGTTTCCCAGACTTAACAAATAAAACAAATGTAACAGTGCAATGCCTAGTTAGGAGTTCCTTTACTCTTCAATTTCTCTGGAAGACCTACTTGTGCATCGTACTGAAAAAAAAAAGTGTGCATTTTATTTTATCGACATTCAATCATCACTGGTTTACTTGTACTTGGCATCTGGGAGTCTCTCTGTGTAACAGCCATATTATGGTCACGACTGAGTTTGTCCAAAGAGGAAGGCATGGAGACGGACACCTCTTTCCCTAGCACTCATTCTCAGAGAAATCCAGACATAAATACACAGAGAATTTCAGCACATTTGGTCATGATGATTCTAAAGCAAAGATGGCAGAGAGAAGCACTAATTTCTTAATTCTAAAATATTTGGAGGAGGAACTGGAGAACCCCAAATGTGTGGTTTTTCTGTGGGTCCAGAGCAAAGACTGGCATCATTGGGTGGCAGAATTCCTGTACCAGAAGGACAAGATGTGGACATGGATGGGCTTCCAGGCCTTCATGAGCCACTGGTACTGTGGGTGGCTTGTCTTTCAGTGGTTGAAGACCTGCAGGGTGGAGGAATCCTCATTGTCCTACATGACCCCACCAGCTGCAACTAGAACAGATCCCTATACCTTCCACATCCACCTGAACTCTCCACCATGCCCTAACCACAAACATTTTAGGGCAAAGAGCAGCCCATCTGCTTGACCACTGACAGTCTCCTGGTTGTGGCCCCTGTGGTCTGGCAGTGTTGGTCATGTCCCTTCCTCCCAACTTGCAACGTCTACCCACTCTGACTCTGGCCTCCTGTAATAAACTTGTGTCCATTAGACACCAACTATCCTTTAAAAAGATGGCTTTTTTAAAAATGTGAGAATCTTTATTTGACAAATAATTATAGTATGAAAAATTTGACCTGAATAGTAAACAAACAAACAAAAAAAAGAGGCAAAAAATAAGTATGTTTACACATTATTGCAGAAATAATACAAAAGAGGTAAAAATTCTCAGTCAGGAAAAACCGAAATGTGTGTGCTGTTAGGTAAAGGCTCTTCCCTTGAAAGAAAAGGGGATAAAGCTGAAGACCCAGTTTGGTTTCCCCACTGGAAAATGCACAAAATGAGAAAGAGTAGTTAAGATAAAACACTGTGAACCCACTGTTTTCTTTTCACTGCCTACTTTCGATCTGAGGAAGGCGGATGACCACAGGACAAAACAGCTGACGGTAGAAGAGCCCCGAATATCCATCAAGGACTTCATCATTCTACATTCACCTGCAAGTAGAAACTGAAATAAAACAAGCCCTTAGAGAAGTCTGAGCTCTGCCACTGGCTGTCAAGATTTCCTTCATTGGGGACACCTAGGTGGCTCAGTGGGTTAAAGCCTCTTGCCTTCGGCTCAGGTCATGATCTCAGGGTCCTGGGATCCAGCCCCACATCGGGCTCTCTGCTCAGCAGGGATCCTGCTTCCTCCTCTCTCTCTCTCTGACTGCCTCTCTGTCTACTTGGGATCTCTGTGTGTCAAATAAATAAATAAAATATTAAAAAAAAAAAGATTTCCTTCATTGTAGTGCTCGAAATGGTTTATATCTTGGCCAGCAGAAGCATGACCAACAACATCAAAAAATGCCTTCCTTTTGGAGGAAGAGTTACTAGACAACTAGATTTTCCATCTATTTCTCTGGTGGTGGGGGACCTAGGATAGAGAGGTTGTCAGTCGATCTGTCAGTAAATCTGTCAGCCTTACAGATTTCATTGTGTTAATATGCCCGCCATGGCCAATTTCAAGCAGCTGATGTGACTTCACTAAACATGGAGTTGGAAAAAGACATGCACAGTTGGTACACAGGGGCCAAAAGGAGTCTGCAGAGGCCAGCTCTTGCCTGAAATGCATATTTCCATATACGATCTGGTCCTTCAGCCAGCTTTCCGGTTTCATCTTCTCTCCTGCCTTTGAAGTTCACTCTTGAAAACCACTCTGGTGTTTCCGTCTCCAGAGCCTTTCCTCTCAGTGTTCTCTCCCTGACTGCTCACCCTCAGACACAGGCATTTCTTTTCATCTTTCAGAGGATGTTTCAAGTGTCATTTCCTAAGAGAAGTATTTTTTTTTTCCCTTAAAAAGCCTATGTTAAGTAGCTCCAAGTCTCTTCCCACCCACCAGCCCACATAACTATTGACTCAAACATTTTGTTTTCTTATTTAGTTTTATTAACGTTGTGATTGTTGTTGGGTTTCTCTGGCAGAACTTAAGCTTCAGAAGGCAGCGAGGGTTCTGTTTTATTTACTTCTAGGTTTTGGTGTGTAATAGAGTTTTCAGAATGTACTAGGGACTCAGTAAATACTTGTTAAATGAATAAGTAAAGAAAGAGATTGTTTACAAATGCTTCAGTGAATGTACTAAACTTGACTTTTAAAAAATGTTGGAAAGGATTATAATCCTTTTAAGAAGTAATTGTCTACAATTTTAGCCCGCTCACCTGTTACAGTGGCAGCTTCCAAACAAAAGGAACATCTATGAGAAATGGTTACTGAGCCTACATTCAGACCAAGTTTTATGGAAAACCTACTATCTATCTGTTGGACTGAATTATGTTAAAAAATTATTTTTAAAAACTGTGTATGGATTTCTTCACATTAAAACTTTTCATTTAAATAGCTGCAGATACAGAACATCTTTCAACCAAAAGATATTAGAGGTAGAGATGTGTTGTTTCTGGGTAAAAATAATCATTGTAAATTTTATTTCCAAACTTGAGATTTTCCCCCTTATCCTATCCTAAAGGGAGAGGTGGCCCTTTAAGTTCTGTCCTGAGAGCAAACATAATCTCTGTCTTTCTCTGAAGCTTGGTAGGGCACTGCCTCCAATGTGTTACCCAAACCTTGTCTGAGCCTACCCTCCCTTACTCTGCGCCTTGACATGGCCCTCCCTCCAAATGTATTAATGCTTAAAATTTGCTCAAGTCTTCGCGGTGCAGGTCATTCTATTTTAGAATTAATATATTACTAAATACATTTGTGGGACAATAAAGCCCACGCTTAGTAGTGGTCCAGGGCAAAATGGTCCATTTACACATTTGGCTTTACATTTACTAAAGTTTGTTTACATTTTACTTTTAGGTTATACATTTAGTAATTATACATTCTACGTCCTGCTACAAGTACCAAGCCTACTGCTGGGACGGATTTCTGTTCTCTCGATCTTTTTGCTTACTTCGTGGGCTATACCAACCTCCAATTCTCATTTTATATTCTCAATGGCCTCCTCTTCCATTAGTGCCTTCTTTACCACGAATATCAAAAAAGTAATGGGTATTAAGTATGTATATATCTTTGAATGCATAATTAACGAATTGATTATTTAATTATTTAAATATTAAATAAACAACTCATTAATTATCACCATTATTTATCATATAGTTTGGTGCCTCCTACACTGTGCCCAGGTCAGGAAGATGACTGAAATACACATAGGATATGATTTCTAACCATTAAGATGCTTACTCTATAACACAGAGTATAAGTCTAGTAATAAATACAGCCTTGGAGGTGAAAGAGATAACCTTTTTTTTTTTTTAAGATTTTTATTTATTTATTTGACAGAAAGAGATCACAAGTAGGCAGAGCAGCAGACAGAAAGAGAGAGGAAGGGAAGCAGGCTCCCTGCTGAGCAGAGAGCCTGATGCAGGGCTCGATCCCAGGACCCTGAGACCATGACCGGAGCAGAAGGCAGAGGCTTAACCCACTGAGCCACCAGATGCCCCTGAGAAAGATAATCTTAATTGAGCTACACAGTAAACTTCGGATCAATTGTATTGTCCTGATTTACAGATGCGGAAAAGAGGCTTGGAAAACTTAATTTGCTCAATGTGTATACTCCAAAATTTGAACCTAAAACTATTAATCACCAAGACTCCTGGGTTAGCTTTTCCAAAGAACGCATAACTTGAGTTGATTAGGCTTTCAGGGTTTGAATGGATTAGTGCGACAGCTAGTTGACCGACTGTGAACAATTATGTCCTAGCAAACCTCAGGAAATGAGTAGGGGTGCATTAAGACATGCCACCATTAGTATGTATGTAATAGTACGTAAAGTAACAGTAACGGCAGCATGAGTAGTATGAAGAGTGGTATTAGTTGTAATAGTGTTAGTAACAGCAGCACTATGGCAATAATAGACCGCAATCTGTCAGGCACTGTCTGCGTCTGCCTAAGTCTTTGTTATCTAATTTGAGCCTAATAATCACCTTTTATTGTTAGACAAGTTGTGAAACCTAATTTTTGTGTCCCTTGGCTTGGTTATTGTAACCAGTTATTTGATCACACATCAGTTTAGATTCTATAGGGAAGTATTTTTCAGATAACTTTAACATATATCTGTAGAATCTGAGTAAAACAGATTACTCTCCATAATGTGGGTGGGCCTCATACAATCAGTTGAACACCTTAAGAGTCAAGATTGAAGTTTCTCAAAGAGGACAGAATTCTGACACCAGCCTGCCTTCAGACTCAACTACAACATCAACTCCTGCTAGAATTACCAGCCTGAAGATTTCAGGTGCTTGACAATCACACAAGCTACCATCTTAAAATGTATTCCCTTCCCTCTCTATATAATTGGGCTCTGTTTCTTTGGACACCCCTAGTACAGTTTCATTGTCTGTTGTTGAGATTCAAAGCCAATAAAGTACACCAGACAATCTATGTGTCTTCAGTGTTTCAGTTTTTCTATGAAAAGAGTCCTTGTATTTCAAGGCTCAACAGATTAAACTATGCAATACATGATACCACTCAAAAGGGGATGAATGCTCCATTCCTGGGCACCCTGGAGAAAGAGCAGTGAAGAGAAATCCCCCAGAGGTACAGCTTCAAGCAGCACAGCTGGTTGCACATTTACTCAGAAAAATAAACAGCAGATATTTGTGGTAGGTTATATACGGACTTGTTGGCTGTGGCCAATGATTTGACTGGTTGTCAAGGACTTTAAAAGAACATCACAAGGAGGTCTGAGGAAGAGGAATATGGATGGAACTCTCTGAATGGGTGAAAAATGTGAAGGTATTTGTGGCCCATGTGAATCCTTACCAAAGAGGAGGATTTTAATAATCAGGTGAATAGGATAAACTGTTCTGTACACATTAGTCAGCTTCTTTCTTTAGCTACTTCTGTTATTACCTAATGGGCTCATGAACAAAGTGGCTATGAAGATAGCAATGGAGTTCATACATGGGCTTAGCAACATTGACATTCACCTATCAAAGATGACCTGGCCATGGCCACTGCTGAGCACTAAATCTGCTTGCAGCAGAGATCAACAGTGAGTCCATGAAATGGTACCATTCCCTGGGGTGACCAGTCAGCTCCCTGGAGGCCGGTGTGGATTACACTGGATCACTTCCATTATGAAAGGGGCAGTGTTTTGTTCTTACTGAGATAAGCATTGACTGTGGATATGGATTTGACTTCCTTGTATAGAGTTTCTGCTCAAACTACCATCCATGGACTTGCAGAATACCTTATCCAGCATTCATCAAGCCATTCCACACAGCGCTATTTCTGGTCAAGAAACTCATTTCACAGAAAAAGTAGTGCAACAATGGGGCCATCCTTGAGGCATTCATTGGTCTTACCATATGTCCCACCATCCTGAAACAACGTTTTGGCAGATCAGTGAAATAGCCTTTGGAAGACTCGGTTAAATTACCAAGTATGTGGCAATACATTGTAGGATCTGGCAAGTTTCTCTAGGAGGCTATATATGTTCTAAGTTACCTTTCCAAAATATGATACTACTTTTTCCATAGCCAAAATTCATGAGTCTGAGAATTAAGGGGCAGAAATGTGAGTGGCACCACCTACTATCACCCCTACTGATTCAGAAACAAAATTTTTGCTTCCTGTTGTACAACTTTGTGCTTTGCTGGCATAGAGGTCTTAGTTCCAAAGAGAAGTGCGGGCTTACCAGGAAAAAGTCAGACAAACACAGGTGGATGGTGGCAGCTGCGGTTGCTAGTGAGGGTAGAGGGTTGTGGTGGAGGATATGTTTATTTTGTTGGTCCTTGAAATACAAGGACTCTGCAGAGACAAATTAACCAACTAAAGGCCAATATACCACTTGATACATATTGTTTGCTTTGAATTTTCCACAACAGACTGGATTTGTATGTCAGGTTCTCCAGAGAAACAGAATCAAATGGATCTATGCATGTGTATATATATATGTATATATTTGTATATACTCACACACATATATATGTCTGCTACAACCTCTATATTATCTATTTAATATATATACAACACATTTCTCTATTATAGATTATATAATATCCATATAATATATATACAATATATAGCATAACATTTATATAACACAACACTAAGACTCTATCTTTGCATATGTATATGAATAATCCATCTATAAATATATACATATAATTAGTATTATAGTATTACTCAACCTTACAAAAAAAAGAGGAAAATCCTGCCATTTGTGACAACATGGGTGAACCCAAATGACATTATGATAAGTGAAATAATCTGGACACAGAAGAACCAACACTATATAATATCACTTTTATGAAGAATCTATAAAAATGTCAGCCTCATAGAAGCTACAAGTAAGATAGTGGTTGCCAGAGACTGGTGAGCAGTAGAAAGAGGGAGGTATTTTTCAAAGGATACCAAGTTTCAGTTGCACAAGTTAAATAAATCCTAGAGATATTGCCTATAAAGTAGTGCCTATAGTTAATAATACTGTATTGTATCATTAAAAATTTACTAAGAAGAATAGATCTTATGCTGTTTTATCACCAAAAGAAAAATAATGAATAAAGAGGACAAAAAACTTCTGGAGCAGATGGGTATCTTCATGGCACAGACTGTGGTTAGGATTTCATGGGTTCCAGACTTACCAAGCTATACACATTAAATATGCACAATGAGTTGTATGTCATTCATACCTCAGTAAAGTGGTTTATAAAACAAACAATTAAAACTATGGTTTAAGGATTGAGTGTGGATATGTGCATAGGCTATATGGACCACAGAAGGCTCAAAAAATTGAAAAACAAATCATGGTTTAACATTTTAAAAAGAAAAAGGTTTATTTTATTCTTTTTTTTTTTCTATTTGAACAGCCCAAAATATTATAAGTGAAAATATTAAGACTTAGACGTTCAAAGACATGTTTGGTTTTTAGAGATATATCTTTCAAAACTTTTAAAGTAGCTTCTGGTTCTTCACAGTATTATACTTTTGGTATATTTATGATCTATATTTTTTTAAAAGCAGTTTTTACTTTTCATATAAATGTAAACTTTAGTTTGTGGTATTTGTTTTTCTTCATTACTTTGATATTTGTCTGAATTCTGTGTGTTCTAAGACTATATATATATATATATATATATATATATATATATATATATGATTGCACCCTTGGCTTTACCTTTGACTTATAAATTATTCACCAAAATTTCCTTTCCAAGTTGGTCTTTGAAGGTGGTATACTGTGAATAACTAAGTTGAAATTTTATGGGAGAAGGGATGATTTTCTTTCTCATGCATTTGATATAGAAAACTTTAAAGGTGTGGTTTTATCTTTTCAGTATGTGCTTTGACCCCATGATATGTGGAACAGAATTATGAAGGCACAAATGCTATGCTGACATCTTTCCTTGAAAGTTGCTATACTTTGCTTTACTTTTTCACATTTTATAGAAAAAGTCAGTAATTTTTCAAATAAAATTATAGTTTTGTAATCAAAAAATCAAATAAATCAATTCTCAAATATCATTATGTATATTATATATATATCCAATTTTCTTCCAAATATAATCAATAAAAATCATTTGGGGTGTGTGTGTGTGTGTGTGTGTGATGTGTGCACAACCAGAAGAATAACTATAAAGTTTAAGAATTAGAAATATCATTATCAGATAGGTTTTCAGATTGAATCTTTCAATTTTGTGAATTTCTTAGGAATATATATGGATTGCCCATGTGTAGCTTCTGGGTCGTAAGGTTTCACTTTTAAACAAAATATCTTCATATTGCTTGAATACCACTAAAAATGCTTTGACATTCTTTATTGGCTATATGGAGTCTTATCAAAATACCTGTATATTAAATATAGACAAATTAAATTTGAGCCATTAATGGGAGAGAGACAGCATATAGTTCTTTCCATTTTACCTTTCTTCAAATAAATTGTGAGCTAGTTTAAGTATCTTATTTGGACAAGTATGTATGTTTCAGTGTGCTTAATTACACAGTAACAAAGCCTAATATACACACATAAATTACGTCTAAGCTTGTGTGTATACATAAGTTGCAAAATAGATAAGACTTAGTTAATGGAATGGAATGTTTCACAGCAATCTTTTCAGGGATATAAATTTAATAACATAGCTTTTGTGGAAAGGTCAAAGCTAGACATCTATTAGGCACAAATTATTGTTAACTAGCAGGAACAAACAAGTTATCAGATAGTTACATCAGGAGGTTAGAGTGGACAGCCAATCTTAAAGTCAGTAATATCCTTGAGATCATGAGTACCAGCAAACAGACATAACAAACTGTCAGCGTGACTTGGCAGAACACAAAGAGAATATAGGAAGAGTCAGAAAGGACTTGAGCTTAACTTGAAGAAGTGTGGACACCAAGGGATCTATTTAAGGAACCTTCAGGGTGTATGCTAAGTTTGTCTTTTGTCTCAGGTGGTCACAAATTATGTATGCTATAAATGCAAGCTAGTCTCTGTGCTAAAGGATAAGATTAAAGGGCTATAGGAGCATCTCTCTGTGCACTGAGGTTTTTAAAAGGCTAAAAGGCTAAATGGTATCAAGAAAGAATAAGAAAAATAATGCAAGAATAAAACCAGAAAGAAAAAAAATTGCCAAGGAGAAAGAGACAATCCTAATGAAAACAGCATATAATGGAAAGACCTATTTACAGAAGAAAAAATAAAAAGAAAGTATGCATCTGGATTTATGAGCTATTACAAAGTCTTTCTAATAAAGAGGAAATTGGGAAAATTAGAAAATAAACAGAATTTCATGGTTTGTATACTAATAAAATCCTAATAAAGATAAACACATTCATGGGATCATTTTTTTTACTAATATTCATCCATTCATTGACTCATTCAATTACTTGGGTATTTTATTAATTCAGATATCACCAGGTTTTGTAGTATGTGGTGCCACCTTGCTGAAGAACATGTGGGGCTTCATACGTAGATACGACATGACAAATGACATGCTCTTTTACTAGAGAGTAGACATGAAACATGAGAGAGATGGCCAAGACTCATTGAACTTCAGGTTTTTAACATTTTCTGCTTATCTGAACTGTTTCTTTAGTGATTTTTATGATCCTTTGCAGCAAAATGCTTGAATTAGGCACATATGCTTTCCTTTTTTTAGTCTAGAGTAGAGATTTGGGAAGATGAAATAAGCTAAAGAAGTGGAATATTTGTGGGGTTAAAGATATTTGGACAATGAATTTTAATAGTAAAGAATCTTATTCTTGGTAATAAGCTGAAGGAAAAAGGACAGAAAATAACGGGCCAGTTGAAAAACCATCAACTGAACAACCAAAATTTTAAGATACACTGTAAAGGAAAAAGAAATTATAGGAATATAAGTTTCTGAAATTAGATATTATAGAAGAAATAAGGTATATCAAGTTGAATTGAAGTGGTTCCAGTTACATAATAATTTTTAGTTGGGAATAATAGGAATAAGTGCTAAGAAATATTACTTGTGAGTTTACATATGAATAGTTCATACATATACACATGTACATATTAATTTAAATAAGAAAGGTAAAGCATTCTAATGTAACAAAGTGAAAATAATTTTATATACACGGATCTGAAGACTGGGAAAGAGCAATGGTGAGAAATAACTTGTTCAAAAGAATCTTTAAAGAAAAAAAAAGTCCAAGAGTAGAATTTTATAGGCAAGGACTATTGAACAAACAGGACGTTAAGATCAAGTGTCGGTTACTTTAGTTAAAATCAACAAGACCTAATTTTGTTATGAAAATGCAATCTTGGAGATTACTCATCTAAAAAAGAAAAAAAAGACTAGTTTTCTTTCCTAACTTTGATTATAAAATGTGTGCATGACCCAAAAAATTTGAAGCATCGGTCTCCATGCATGTAAAAAAGTCTCATCCTGATAAGTGATAACATATGATAAATCATGTATTTACATTTTCATGTATATTGAGGAAGCAACAAATAGAATTTACTTTGAATCAACAAAGTTGGTGATTTAGATGTAATGAGCAATGAGTTTCTCAGAGATCTTATTAATGTCAGCTTTTCTCAAATCTCAAGGAATATTGTAAATAACAATATATAGCCCAACTATACGTCATATTTGTAAGCATATGATAGAAGAAAAGATATGAGTAGTCCTGGCATCATAAAGTCAGGATCCAGGGACTTACGACGATCTCTATGAATTGAAAAGGATGAGCTACTATGTGAGCACGTAGCAACTGCGACTATCTGGGCAAATGGGACCCATAGGAGGCCAAGAGAGAGATGCACACACTGTTGTCCAGCCAAGGGATGATTCCCAATCAATCTACTCTCCCTAGGTAAGGAAGTATTGGCTCAGAGGAAGGGTTAGTTTTGTCATTTTTGGCCTAGAGAGTATGCTTTTCTATTTTAAGTCATATGAAAGCACTACAAATGCTAGATACAGCTCAGAAATTATTTGCTTAAAAATATTTATCTATACCCTTAATTTCCTATAGATAGATAGATAGATAGATAAAGATAGATACAGATATATTTAAATATATATATATTTAAATATATAATATATAAATAAATATATAAATATATATATATTTAAATATATCTGTATCAATACAGATATATTTATATATATATATTTATATATATATATTTATATCTATCTATAAAGGTTGGATTGCTTAAAGGAAATTGTTAAAAAGTTGTATGACTATATATAAAAATATATAAAGAAAACTAAAGTTCCAAATGTGTTATACTTAATGAAAAACATGAAGGAAAAAGAAAGCACATTTTCAAATCTACAATAAGAGCAAAAAGAGAAACAAAACATTTCTTGGTGTGGGGATAATATTTGTATGTTAACAGATGATAGAGGAAAAGCAGAACTTCTCAATGTCTCAGATTTATCTTCTTATATAGTCATTTTCTTCACCAGTAATAAATATCCATGGTTAATAGTTATGATATGAAGAGACCATTGAAACTCTAGATAAGCCAAGATACAGTAAAATTAAGCTGGCTGCTTTAAAGATGTGAAATCACTATGACTTGGTGAATCACATCCCAGACTACAAAGAGGTTTCTACAGACAAGATCAAAATTCCATTATTAATAACCTTTATGAATATGAATGCCATGATATTTTAAAGTGGATAAAAGTGGACATTGGAAACTGCACACTAACAGAGTTGATGTTGATTCCAAGGAAAACCACAGAAATATGTATACATAGCACGGAAGAAAAGAACAGGACTCTATAGTTAAACAGATATGTGTCTGATCTCTCATTTCACAATATAATAATCATGGTTCTTTGTGAAAATTTTTCTAAAATTTTTTTTGAGTTCATATGAAAAGAAGGAATAGTTTCTACCTAATGAGGTTGTTCAGAAGATAAAAAGAACTAATATCAGGATATAGCTTACAATGTAATTTGTACTGAAAATATGATTTTTAATAGTAATATCAATAAATAAAATGTACTTGGACATCCAGGAGAAAAAAGTAAAGCAGAACTTCCTAAGAGTTATCATGAGGTCACAAAGAATAAGCCATTCTAAATTGAACTCATTTCTAGTTCTGATAGAATTGCTAAATTGATAAATTAAAATAGAGCCATATGCATAATCTGTCTTGAATTCACAAAGACATTCGACAGGACCTTTTAGAGCTGAGCACTCTAGGGAAAACAAAAGTGTCTTGGATGAAGTTAGAAGTAGTCATAGATGACAAAATAAAATATACTAACAGTGATGACCAAAGTTAGCACAGAATGATTTTTTTCCAGTGTTACGTTGAAAAGAAAAGTGCTTTGATCATGTTCTAGGTAGTATTTTAATCAGCAGCATGAACTTAGAAAGAAATGCCAGGCTAATCAAAACATAAAATGATTAAAGGTTAGAAACTATAGCTGATGTGATAAAAAAGAATTGAGATTTTAATATGTCTTATAAATAGAATGGAGCAAAACAAAGTACAAATTGTTATAGCTGTAAGTAGAGGTTACTATTTATATTAAAAAATAAAGTAATTTTACCATAAAATACAGTGTACCTTTAAGAAGAGCAGTTTATGGGGGGAAAAATCTTTGAAATTTTTAACTATGAAGACAGTATGAATTACCTGAGTAAAGTGACCCTAAAATAGCTTGTGTAATCAGAGATAATATGAATAAAAATAATAACATTTTATAATACTTTATTACATGGGGCACCTGGGTTGCTCAGTGGGTTAAAGCCTCTGCCTTCGGCTCGGGTCGTGATCCCAGGGTTCTGGGATCGAGTCCCGCATTGGGCTTTCTGCTCAGCAGGGAGCCTGCTTCCCTTCCTCTCTCTCTGCCTGCCTCTCTGCCTACCTGTGATCTCTGTCAAATAAATAAATAAAATCCTTAAAAAAAACTTTATTATAAAGAACTCTATCCCAATAATGTTCTTTGATAATTGACAAAGTGAATAGAACAGTTAGCCTGGCATAAAGTAGGTACTTGGTAAAAATTAATTTCCTTTTTCTTACCTGTGGAATAGTCAAAAATAATATGTATGGGTTTAGAGAAGTAATTCATAACTAATGAGGTACCATAATATCAAAGAGAAAAAGCATAGTTTGATAGAATATAGTGATTTTTAACTGTGATACTTTATTTTTTAAGATTTTATTTATTTATTTGAGAGAGAAAGAGAGGGTGCACATGCATAATTGGGGGGGGATGGTGAGAGGGAGAGGCAAAGGGGCACACAGACTCTCCATTGAGTGTGGAATCTGAGGCTGTGAAGGTCCACGTGGGGTTAGTCACAGGGCTTGACCTCAACAGGGGTCTTGATCTAAGAACCCTGAGATCATGACTTGAGCTGAAATCAAATGCTCAGTTAGCTGACCGAGCCACCCATGTATCCCCTTCAACTGTGATTCTTAAAGGAAGATGATATAATATTTTCCTAAGACATTTCAGCATTTTTGGTAGTGTAAAGAAATTGGAGAGATGAAGTCTTCCAAGTTTGTATAATTACCAGGAGAGGACATGAATTAAAATTGTTAAGAACTGTCTTTCTAAGGACAATATGGGGATAATTTTCCTCAAATTTGGAGGGGAACACATTTTAGTAATGCACATGCATTTTAATATTTCTCCACTATTAATATATACTGTGGTGCCATGAAAATAGGGAGTATCACATGAAGTCACAAACTTGGCTGGCCAGCTGCTGTGGGTCTTATTAAAGAAATGATACTGTAAGTATGAGATTGTCATCCATGACTTCTAATGCCTTTCTCATTTCAAGCATCTCTGGGGAGAAAACACCAGCTAAAATAAATAGATATTTGGAAGTTTTCTGTGTGTCATTTGTAATTTTAATGGTAATTATACCTAATTCCATACTCTACGAAAACCAATAGGGCTATGGAATGAGGATTATTATTGCATTCTATATTAAAATAGGGAATCTCAAGTACAATGAGAATGCTACCTGTTGTAGTTCTCACATGCAAAGGAAGTTGAGATAACAATCATTACGACTCAAAGCCTCTGAGATTTCCAATAAACAAATTTCCCCATAAATGTATCTATCATCTTCCTTAGTAAACATGAACTTTTTATTAAAGTATACTGCTTATTGCTGATGCACTAGCAGCAATGGACATAATTAAAACCACTTATTTTATTTTCCTTTTTAAAGACTGATTTATTTATTTTGGGGAGAGAGAGAACACATGTGTGTGGTGGGGAGGAGTGGAGGGAGAGGGAGAAAGAGCATCTCCATCAAACTCCCCGCTGAATGAGGCGTGTGATGCAGGACTTGATCCATGACCTGAGATCATGATCTGAGCCGAAATCAAGAACTGTACACTTAAGGGGTGCCTGTGGGTTAAGCATCTGCCTTTGGCTCAGGTCATGATCTCAGGGTCCTGGGATGGAGCCCTGCATCAGGTTCTCTGCTCAGCAGGGAGCCTGCTTCCCCTTCTCTCTCTGCCTGACTCTCTGCCTACTTGTGATCTCTGTCAAATAAATACACAAAATCTTAAAAAAAAAAAAATACTTAACTTCTTTATTTAAAAAAAAAGAGAGAATTGTACACTTAACTGACTAAACCACCCAGGTGCCCCTAAAACCAATGATTTTAGTTCTATTATCAGTAAATGTAAAGAGTCCCAAAGGGCTTTAGAGAGTTCTGCTCATCCTTCCTTGCTTCTTAAGGACCTGAGGGTCATAATGCAATGCCTTTCTGGAATTTGAGAAAAGTATATTTCAGATGTTAAGTGAGTTACCTGTAGTAGAAATTAATGTTACTTTCATATTTAAATATGTTAAATTCTTTGCAAGGTAAAATAATTTAATAATGTAAACTCATTTAAAAGCTTAATTATAAGGATAATTATGCTTTATTTTCCTGAACTTTCTCTTTTAAAATATTTTAATATTTAAAATATTTTCCACCAAGTGACAACTATAAGTTATAAATATTCAAATTTGTCACAACTGAATATTAAAATTAAAAAAATACATAACTGGAAGACAAGGAAAACTATTGCAGATATATTAATTTAATATTGTTTTATAGTAAACAAAATACCATTGAAAGAATTAGAAAAGATATTGATATTAAGTGGTACAAAGACATCATAAATTCTTTTCCTGCCAAAACAAATAGAAATATAAGATGGAAGTTCTATAGTATAAAATAAAATGATATTGGACCTCCTCAATGACTGTTGATTTTTATTGTCTTTTGTTTTTTTATGAATTTTTTTCTTTTTGATCTAACTTCTAGGAGTTATCCTCAATTTTATTTTCCAGCTTTTTAAAAAAATTAAATTATGTGATATGAATAATATAATGTAATGCAATATAATGTATATCTGGGCTCAAAAGAAAGAAAATAGGTGGTATGATAAACTGAGAATTCCAACTTTCATAATGCCAGCTCCCTAAAAGAGCTGCTTCTCAGGAAAATTATTACTAACAGTAAAGTTATCTACTGACCTATGAGATTACAAGGAAGTTCACCTCTCTACCTGGAGCTCTTCATTGAGAAAATAAAATATCATTTGTGAGAATGATACAGAATCCAATTTATACTATCCAAAAGAAGCATGATTCTTCAAGCCTACAAATTAATGTAAATCCCCCCCAAATATAAGTATCTATAGGGAAAGGGAAATATAAACTTGCTGTGCTATAACATGTCTACAACTCAGTAAGCAAAGGTATCCTAAAACAAGACTCACTGAGATATTAAATAGAATACATGTGCAAGTGATGAAGATGTCAACATAAAAGGCAAGAAAAAATAATAAGAATCTGCTTCAAATTTCAGAAGGTGAGACTAAACGAAGGTTGAGAGACAATATTCAAAATGATTGTATTGATAATTTTCTAGGATAGATAAAATTTTGAACCCTTTAACTAGATAAACTCAACAGGCTTTAGACTGTGAAATTACATTTTCAAAATGTTGAGAAAAAAAATCATAATTCTAGAATTTTATACTTAGCTAAAGCATCATTTAGGAGGGAGAATGGAAAATCATCTTACGTATTTTGGGGTTGGGGGGACAAAGACTGAGAATGTACATTTCGTTGAAGCCTATATGAATGAAACAAATAATTTAACAAATAATTATATACTCTCAATATTTGCTTTTGTTTTTCCTATACTGTATCTGCAGCATGAAAGAAACTGAAAACCTGAATTCAAAAGGCAAGTTTGAGATTTAAGAAGCAATTTTGAGCAAATGTCAGTTGCATGTTGGTTAAGCTAAATAACAACTAGCTGAAAATTAATGATTCAAATAATATCTACTTTGGGAAAGAGGATAAAAATACAGTAAAGTAAAACATTGGATAATAAAATCACAATAGTTTCAACAAAGATACATAGATGTAACCCCTAATTGTTTTTACAGTTCTTGAGGAGGGTACATTTTCGAAAAAATTCAACTTAATGTTTATTAACAAGTATATATTTTAAAATTTAAAAGTAAATACTAACATACCATCAATAAGATATTTAAGTTAGTGAAAGCAGAAATTTAATTTAACAAATCAGACACTAGGAAAAAAATGAGGGATAAAAGGAAGGCAGTATGACAATTAAGGAAACACAAAAATGCATCAGTAAGCATAACATATAAATGGGTTTAACTTAGTTTGAAAGATGGAGTTTCTAGTAGTAGAAAATCAAGAATAGAATCTAATATTACATTCTTTGTAAGAACTACACATACACCATGGTAACCCAGAAAAACTGAAAGGATGGAAATATCAGACAAAAGATTTAATGCAAAACATACTATTATGAGAAGTCAGTTGCTATATAATGATAAAAGGAACAGTTTCTTAGAAAACATAAAAATCCTTAATTTATATGCCCTGAAAAGTCATATCCTCAAAGCAAATATTGGACTATTTGGAATAGTGGAATGTTTTAAATGTACAAATTCTATAGTGGGGTATTTTAACACAAATAAGCAAAAATACTTAAAAGAGAATAGTTGGAAATAAAAAAAATAATTGAAAACTTGAAAACACAAGGAATAAGCTATATTTGGTAGACATATATAGACTCCCATAGCTCAAAATAAATAAGCATTTCTTCTAAGCATCCATGAGAAATGAAATTGAATTGGCCCTGTATATGTCCCAAAGCCAAACATAAAAAATACGAAAGAATCAATCACTTACTGACCACATATTTGGCCCAGATGAAGTATAATTAGAAATCAATAACAAAAACAAGATTCATTTAAAAATATAAGCTGGAAACTTAAAAATTCAGTTGACCAACATTATTCATGGATTCCATATTTGCAAATTAGCTTACTTGTTGAAATGTATTTGCAACCCCCAAATCAATACTTGCAATGCTTAAGCACCTGCCATGCACATTCCTGTTTGAGGTTAAAAAAAAAAAAAAAAAAAAAAAAGTGACATTGCCTTCTTGTTTTAGCTCTTATATCATAACAAGTGCCCTTCCCATGGTGTATTTAGAGCCACAATTTTTTCATTTTGTCTTTTTTTTTCGTTGGTTGTCATTATGTTTAAAAAGGCCCCCAAGTCCATTTCTAAAGTGCTCGTGTTCTTAATAAGCACAAGCACCCTGTGATTTGTCTGATGGAGAAAATGTGACAGATAAGCTTCATTCAGGTATGAATTAGAGTACTGTTGTCCATGAATTCAACATTAATGAGTTAACATATATATGCAACTATGTATTTATTATATGTACATATATATAAATATATATAAACACACAATATTTAGTATTAAGTACAATGTATTTGATGTTACACTATGTGTTTGATATATATATGTATACTATATATATAATTTACATATATAATATATAACATATATAATTAATATATATAATAAAATAAGATGTCTTTAAAGAGAAACACACAAAACAAGGTTATGTATCAATGATCAGGTCATGAAAATGTGAACAAAGTTTCACAGAAATCTAACTTTGTATTCCCCCTAGGGACAATAATTTTGTATTTGCTAATTTAGTCTTCACTGCAACTTGATAAAATAGAACATCTACAAATAAAGAGAATCAACTGTACATTTCCAGTTAGTTATCAGTCCAAGGAAATAATTATATTTGGAATCAGAGAATATTTGAGGCTCTTTAGAAATGATGAAAACACAAATAGCTATGCCTTTATTTCTACACACAGCACTGCCACTGTATTTTCCCTGCATTAACTGATAAATCTAGCCACTTAGTGGACTTAGTTATTTTCCCAAGAGAAAAGTATGTTGTCTATATTACACAGTTCATGAAATCATTAATTAGATTAATGTCTTCCCCCAAACCAGAAATCTGGGTTCAAATTCATGTTTGTATTAACTTTGTCAACATTCCTCTTGAATTTTCCTGGTAGTTAGCACATCGAACAGTTTCAGTTAAAGCACTAATAATAGATATATTAGAAGCTAAGGTGTAGTGATAACTGGAAATGGAGAAAATTTCCCAGTGTTTGCCGAGATTAATCCCGCAGCCGTCACACCAACCCACTTCCTTGCATGTTGATTCAGAGGCATGAGGAATCTAGTGTCCAGGTGGCAGTCTTAATTTTGAGTTCAATGACTATTGCTGTCCCTAATCTAGTGTAGGCATTCCTCCCACTGTAACTAAGACCTTAGACCAGAAAAGCATAATGTCATGGAACAGGAAAGAAGAATTTTTGTTAGTAGATCACTAAAGGTAATAGTGAGTGATGATACTCATGTTTCCATCCTTTGATTCCTGGACCTATGGAACCCGGCTAGGGCAGAAACGGCACCATACTGAGGATGCTGATTCAAAACATACTTGGCTCTCTGAAAAACCTTCCCTCACCTTGCAAGTTACTGCCATCTACCTGATGTTGTAACTGACTCTTCAAAAGGCCTTTCCAAAGTTCTATCAAGCTGGCTGCTTTAGGATGGTGGGGAACAAAGTAAAAACCAGTGAACCCATTAGCATGGGCCCATGGTGGTACTTCTTTTGCTGTGAACTGAGTTCCTTGATCAGAAGGGACGCCGTGTAAAATAACATGATGATTAAAAAGGCATGCTGCAAGTCCACAGATGGTAGATTTGGCAGAAGCATTGAATGCAGGGAAGGCAAATTCATATTCCAAATAAATGTCTATTCCATTCAGAGCAAAATGCTGCTTCTTCCATGACAGAAGTGGCCCAGTGTAATCAACTTGCCGCCATCGGGATGGCCGATTACCCTGGGGAATGGTGGTAGATCAAGGTATCCCAGATCTGCCACTCGAAAGATTTCCCTACATCACTGTGCTGCAGAGTTGGCCTGGAAAGGAGTTATAGGACCACAGTTGTTCACTTTTTGGTAGTACATGCGTACCACACAGATGCATGTATAAATCAGGTTCAAATCTCTTTCTCTGCCAGCTGATGGTGAATGCCCCACAAGGCCATAGGTGCAGTCTAAGAAAGAGAAGGAACTGCAGCCAAGTGAGGTCCATTGCATCTGGGCCACCTAGTCATGTACCTTACTTGTGCCTTAAGGACCTGCTTGGCCCAGTGAGGTACACACCTCTTAAATTTCATAATAGAGTACTGCTGTGCATACCCAACTTTATAGCTTGGTAGATCACACACCACCAGTTTATGAGGGCCTGTCAGGTCAAATGTTAACTTGATGGCCCATGGTCAAGGGTTTAGTCTGTATCAAGGCGAAGAAACAGGCCAAAAACTGTTTCTCAAATGGAAAGTAGTAGCCTACAGAGGATAGTAGAGTTTTGCTTTAAAATCCTAAGGGTCACATAGAACCCTGCCAAAAGCTCCAAACAGAGATACTTCCCTACCTCTCATTGATATTTTAAGCAATACTGGATTGGCTAGACCATGGGTCCCAGTAGCAGGTGTGCACAATATCCTGGACCTGCGCAGAGCCATTCTTGTTCTGGGCCCCACTCGAAACTGGATACATTCTGGATCACTCAGCAAATGCACTGAAGTAACACCCAAATGAGGGTTATGTTGTCTCCAAAACCCAAACAGGCCAACTAGGCATTGTGTTTCCTTTTTTATTGTAGAAGGGGTCAGATTCAACAACTTATCCTTTATATTGAAACATGCTCTATGTTGATGGACTTCTAGAAACTTCATTATGTTAGAAAGAGCCTGAATTTTTGTCACATTTATTTCCTACCCTCTGAAAAGCAAAATGTCTTATCAATAAGTCTAGAATAGTTGTCACTTCTTGCTCCAGTCAACATAATGTCATCAGTATGATGGACCAGTGTAATACCCTGTGGAAAGGGCAGGAAATCAAGATTTTTGTGAACTACATTATGACCTTGGAATGGACAGCTGATACACCCCTAATGTAGGTCAGTGAAGGTATATTGTTGGTCTTGTCTATTGAAAGTGAACTGCATCTGGTGGTTTTTACTATAGGTATTGAGAGAAAACAAAACAAAACAAACAAACAAAAAACATTTGCCAGATTAATAGCTTTATACCAGGTACCAGAGGATGTGTTAATTTGCTCAAGCAATGAAACCACATTTAGTACAGCAGCTGCAACTAGAATCATCACCTGGTTCAGGTTATGATAATTCTCCTTTATTCTCCAAGATCTATCTATTTTCTGCATAGTTCAAACAAACAAGTAGAATAGGGACGTAATCGAAATCACCACCCTTGCCTCCTTCAGCTCCTTAACAGTGGCACTAATCCCTGCAATCTGTCCAGCAATACAATATTGCTTTTGGTTTACTATTTTCCTAGGTAAAGACAGTTCTAGTAACTTTCTCCTGGATTTCCCATCATAAATAACCACCCTTACTTAATAGCTAAATGAACCAACGTAGGATTCTGCCAGGTGCTGAGTATATTTATTTTAATTACCTTCTAGAGCAGGGAAAATAATCACAGGGTGGGTTCCGGGACCCACTGGGTCCCCTGTGAGATGAATCTGAGCCAAAACTCTGTTGATCACCCAAACGTCTTAAACCTCTACTCAGACTGGTGGATCACAGTGGATCACAGTCCAGTCTCTTGGAATTGGTAATTGCTCAGAGCCAGTGCAGCAGTTCCCAAAAAGCCCAATTACTTCCTTTTCCCCAGTGCAGTTACCCTGGTAAAGGGCTGTAGATCTCTTTGGGAAAGGCTGAGAGAAAGATGAACACTATAAATTTTGGGAGTGTTCAGGAGTTTTTTCTTAAGTAACCTATGACTCACTGTTGTTATGATTCAGATTAGACTTTCGTTAACTCGATCTGGAACTTTTTAGCTAAATTCTTCTAAGAAAAGTTTTCCTATTTTTTTCATGTCTAAAACACCATGATCCAGCTTCATGTTCTTTCCACCACTACCCCATATCCTTAGTATCCATTTCCACAGTCCCCAAGGTTTTGTCTGTATAAATTAGAAAAGTTAAGTAGTTATTTTGTATTGTAGTATACTACCTCATGGGTCACACATAGCACTTTATTATTAGGGGCTTGCTGGAATTTGAGTCTAGTTGGAGGTCTATGTGCAAAGAGAGGTGGTAAGGATGGGTCCTGGAGAGAGTCAGCATGATTCCCTCCTTCAGAGGAGGGTGTTGTCATTTCCTTGGGCAAGTCAGTGTTAATCCTTCCAGACAGAGGTGGAGAGGCTTTTTCTATTGAGGTGTGAAGGTCATTTCTTGTACAGATGGTTGGCTGCTTGCACTGTCACATAATACTCATCAGAATTTAGGGGCTCAATATCCCCAGGTTTATTACTGTCTTCACACACTTCCACATTCCAACTTAGAGTATCCCATTCTTTCCCAGTCAACGACCTCAGTCAGCAGTAGTCACCCTGTGAGACTGGGAGTTCCACTGACATTGCAGCCAGTCACAGGATGAGATTCTGAGTCTGTTTTTCAGCAATCTCAGCCCTGAAACCTCAGGAGATAAAAGTCTCCTTCAGAACAAACAAAACATTCAGGTTATACATATGGTACCTGAGCAGGGAATTTGAATCTCCAGCTCATCCTTCCTTTTTACCACTTGGTCCAGCATTAGTAGCAACCAAACTCATTAAACCCAAAACATTGTGGGGGAAAAAAAAAGTTTCAAAGCATGATATGCAGTCACCCAGTTCCTTGCTTCTTATAAGTAGTTTCTTAAAAGTAACCCATGGGAATGTAGTACGTATCTCTATTGCCAGGTTGTGCTATACACTATTGGTTCTATCTCTTTACTAGTGGAAATTAACATCTCTCAATGTAATTGTATTAGAGAGCCAATTCTAGAAAACACAGAACCAATTCAGGAAACTCATCCTTAAAATTATGTTTCTCCATCTACCCTTGGTACCAAAATCTGTATTAGTGTTGGTTTCCTAGAGAAGAGATCCAAAAGGAGATGATATAAAGATAGATAGGTAGATAGATCGATCCATAGGCGATTTATTCTAAGGAATTGGCTCTTGTTGCTTTGGAGACTGAGAAATCTAACATTTGTAGCCAGGAAGCTGAAGTTCTAGGAGAATCAGTGGCATAGTTCCATTATATGTCTGAAGGTCTGCAAACCAGGAAAGTATACGGTATAGGTTCTAGTCAGAGTCTGAGTTGGAAGACACAAAAAGGCAAATGTCCTAACTGGAAGACAGAGAGAGAAATAATTCATTTCCTCTCCCCTCCCCTCCCCTCCTCTCCTCTTTCATCCTTCCTCTCGCTTTCTCTTTCTCTTTCTTTCTTCCTTTCAATTCTTTCTTATTCAGTCTTTTACTCCATTCATGCCCAAGACAGATTGGACTGGATGAGGCCCACCCACATTTGAGGAGGGCAAAGGGTTTTGCTCAGTCTACTGATAAAATGTTCATGCTATTCAGAAACCGCTCATCAACATAACCAGAAATATTGTTTAACCAAACATCTGGCACCCTGTGGTCCAGTTATGCTGACATAAAATTAACCTTCATGATGCATCGTAATGAAGCTGTCAAAAGCAAATTGAAAGATAAATTTTCAAAAGGAGTGAGAAGGCAATGATTTATATCTTTAGAATCCATGGAGGCCAGAGGTAGAAGAATGACATAATCAAATTATAAAAGACATATATTCATCCAAAAATTCTAAACCCTGCAAACTCCTTCAAAATTAAAGAAAACCAAGACATTCTTAGATGAAGGGGGAAAAAATGGCAGAATTCAATGCATGCAAACCTGTCTTACAAGAAGTTCTAAAGTAAGTAAAACTAGGCCATTAAGTAGAAATTCAAATCCACATGAAGAAAAAAAAAGAACAAATACAAATAACTACATAGGTAAACACAGGACATTAAAAATAATATTATTTTATATATCTTTTTTAAATTATATGATTAAAAAAACAAATTTGTATAGTAACACAAATTTTGTGTTAGTGGGTATATAATGTATAATTTTGTGGCAGGAAAAAAAATGGAGAGGGAATAGAACCAAAATATGTTGTATAATATTGAAATCAATTTGGTGTTAACTTAAGTAGATTGCTATAAGTTAAGATGTTAATTTTGATATACAGGGCAACTCCAAATAAATGTTTATTTTCCTTCCTTCATATGAGTTGCTCTCTTTAAATACAAAAAAACCAAAAAAGCAAAAAAACAACAACAAAAAAAAACCAACAACAACAAAAAAAAACCAACCAAAAAACCAAAAAAACCCCAAAAGCTGGCATCTATATATATCTACCTATACCTATATCATCTATATCTACCTATAGAAAGAATGCAAAAATGTAACAATTAAGCTTTTTATATATTTGCTAGTCTAATGTGTTAATTCTGAAATTAATGGTATAGTAACTAAAAAATTTGAAGAGTTCAGGATTTCATAAGCATTCATGTACTACTGAAATATTAGGATTTTCATGAAAATATGACTGAAATATATGTTTATGTTAGATTTTTAAAACTAATTTATCTCACTTTCAGTACAGTTAAGTAATTTTTCTGAGGACTGATTATTTTACTGACTTTAGAAAAATCCATTATTGTTGAATATGTAAGGGAGACTATAATTTTAGTAAAACAAATATTTGGGTGTAGTAGGGTTTTATCAAAATGAATATACAGAGAACATTATGTTTTCCTCTGATTGTTTACATATTATATGCATAACAGTGTCCTCTGAAATTTTATGTCTTGAGGGAAGTATCATATAAAATATACAAACAATCCAATCCATACCTGACTATGGTACCTGGTGGTAGAAAACCAGTATATTTAGTAAACCCATTTATGCATATAGGTTTGGCTTCATAACTGTGAGCTCTTTGAGGCACAGAATTCTTCATATTCACTTATTTTTCACTTATTTTAGTATCTAGCACAGAAGATAACAAAATATGCTAGGTATTCAATAATTATACATGAAATAAATTAAGGTGATCAAATCTGCACTTAAAATTTCACAAATTTGATCAACTTTATTTTTGAACCAAGTATTTTATTAAAATAGTACAAAGACAGATTTTTATTTTTAAATTTTAAAGAGTTGTTTTATTTTATTTGAGAGAGAAGGAGCGAGAGAAAGAGAGAATATGTGTGGGGGGAGGGGTAGGGAGAGACGGAAAGGGGGGAGGATCTCCAGCAGACTCCCCACTCAGCGTGGAGCTCACTGCATGGCTCTGTCCCAGGAGCCCGAGATCATGACCTGAGCTAAAACTGAGAGCCAAATGTTTTCCTGACTGAGCCCCGCAAGCACCCCCATCAACAGATTTTTAAATGAATACGTAGACAAAAGCTATAAGTCAAATATGGTCATCTGTCTTATATTTTTAAAGTTGACTTTGTTTCTTTCTTTGTTTGCTTTGTTTTCAGAGAATTGAGCATAGGAGAGAATTTTTCTAAACCTCCTAGGATATATTTTGAATACACAGGAAATAATATATTCTGGAAGGACAATTGTGTTTTTGTATTAATGTCAAGCATTCCATCTTTAAATCTACTCAGCATGCTTTTAAAGAAAGAAAAATGGATAAATGTGAGCCAAAATATAATTAAACATTAAAAATTGTTTGCTTTCCTCAGGCAAGAGAAATAAAAGCAAAAATAAACTATTGGGACTATACAAAAAAAAAAAAAAGGGTTTTGCATAGCAAAGAAAATCATCAACAACAACAAAAAAAAACCAAAAAGGCCACCTACTGAATGGGAAAAGATATTTGCAAATGACGTATCTGATAAGGGGTTAAGAACCCAAATATAAAAAGAATTCATACAATTTAATACTGAGAAAACAATCTGATTTAAAAAAGGGGCAGAATACTTGAATAGATATATCCCAAAGAGATATAGAGATGGCCAAAGACACATGGAAAGATGCTCAACATTACATCATTAAGGAAATATAAATCAAAACCACAGTGAGAAGTAGCCTTACACCTGTCAGAATGGCTAGAATCAAAACCACAAGAAATAAGTTGTGTTAGTAAGGATGTAGAGAAAGGAACCTCTGTGCACTGTTGTTGGGAATGTAAATTGGTATAGCCACTGTGAAAAACAGTGTGGTGGTTCCTCAAAAAGTTAAAATGGAAATAGCTTATCATCAAAAAATTCCATTACTAGATATTTACCTAAAAAACAAACACACACACACTAATTCAGAACAATGCACGCTCCTTTATGTTTAATGCAGAGTTATTTACAAAAGCCAAGACATGGAAGCAATCCAAGTGTCCACCAAAAGATGAGTGGATGAAGAAGTGGTGTGTGTGTAGACATATATGAATACTATTCAGACATAAAAACAATAAGATCTTCCATTTGTCCTTTGTAGAGCACCTATCATATGTCTGCTGCACCCGTGTGCTCCAGCACTTTGTTCCTTTCTCCGGCATGCCCACACCAGCCATATGAGTTTGGTTTACCAACTGAACAAACTAACCAACCAAAAACCAAAACTGGAGCTCACAAACCTTAGTTATCTTCCCCAAGTCACACCCACAGTGAGCAGAAGCCCAGAGATTCATCCCAGATATCGCTGGCTCCAGCAGTAAACTCTTTTCTTTGGTTACAGAGGAAAGGAATTTGTGGGTGACTGGCCAGAGTGACTTCTAAATGTAGAAGTGATATTTTCTACGTTGAGCCAATAAATCAAATTTTATAACATATGTTTAATTTTTATCCAATAATTTGGAGTGAATCAATCTAGTTTATGTAGTTACTGGACAAAGAAATTTTTAATAATAGTTTTTTGTCACTTGTGGAGGGAGGAAAAATAAATTCTGAAAATAAGTTATCCCCATGTTTTTTTTTTCTCTTTGTTGTAATAACAATATTGAAATAATCTCTTTACCTCACCTACTTTTCCTTTCCACAGTGTTATTAGTGACCCCAACAGAAAATATTAATATTACATTAGGCTCATTAGTATTCAGTTTCACATTTCAATCATTATACAAGAAAGTATTTTCCATATAATTGCCAACTACTCAATAATCATGATTAATCCAATTTTCAAAATTTGATTTCACTAGGGAGGGACACCTCGGTGGCTCAGTTGGTTAAGCGTCTGCCTTTGGCTCGGGTCATGAACCCAGGGTCCTGGGATAGAGTCCCATATCAGGTTCCTTGCTTAGCGGGGAGCTTGCTTCTCCCTCTGCCCCTCACCTCACTTGTGCTCTCTCTTTCCCTTGTGCTCCCCCTCTCTGACACACAAATAAATAAAATCTTAAAAAATTTTTTTTGTTTTCCCTAGTAAAATATTTATGGCAACTCAGCAATTGTACTACTGGGTATTTACCTCAAAGATACAGATGTAGTGAAAAGAAGGGGCACATGCAGCCCAATGTTCATAGCATCAATGTCCACGATAGCCCAACTGTGGAAGGAGTTGAGATGCTCTTTAACAGATGAAGGGATAAAGAAGATGTGGTTCATATGTACAGTGCAATATTACTCGGCCATCAGAAAGGATGAGTACTTACCATTTACATCGACATGGATGGAACTGGAGGGGATTATGCTAAGTGAAGTACGTCACTCACAGAAAGACAATTATTATATGGCCTCACTCATATGTGGAATACAAGGAATAGTGTAGAGGACCACAGGGGAAGGGAAAGCTGAATGGGAAGAAATTACAGAGGGAGACAAACCATGAGACACTCTGACCCTGGGAAACAAACCGCGCCTTACAGAAGGGAGGTAGGTGGGAGATGGGGTAACTGGGTGACGGGGATTAAGGAGGGCACGAGCTATGATGAGCACTGGGTGTTATACGTGACTCATGAATTGTTGAACACTATATCAAAAACGAATGATGTACTATATACGTTGGGTAACAGAACTTAAATTTTTAAAAAGGGGAAACAATGGATATGGTATCCATAATACTTTATCAAAAACACTGACGCCTTGAAAAAATGGTTTTTATGCTTTAGTTTGAATCAGAATCACCTGGACAGTCTGTTGAAAAGCATATCACTGGGTATGTCTTTCAGAATTTCTGATTCAGTAGGACCTGGGTAAGAATTTGCATTTCTAACAAGCTTTCAAGGTAAAGCTAATGCTGTTGATTCCAAGAACTCCAAACCAAAGATCACTATCATAGAGGACCACTGTTCCTATATTTGGAGTCAGTACAATCAAAAACCAATTTAAGAACTTATCCTTTTTAACCTGAGGTCCATTTCCAGCTTCTCAGCTGGGACTCAGGCTTTAGTCTCAATAAACATAGTTGGTGCTTACACAAGGTCTTTCAGCTGTTAACAGGACCACTGTAATGTATTTGGATGGCATTTTGACAGCTAACAATTTGATTGAACTGTTTGAATAGACCTTTGGGTTAAGTGGACAGCCTGCTTAACACATCAAGGGCACAACCTTGTCTGGGGAGAGCCTCCTTTCCAACAAGATTCAAATACAACCAGCAGCCAAATTTCTCATTTCTGTGTAAAACTTCACTAGCCAGTCTTTACTGCAGGGATAAGCTTTTAGTTCCAAATTGCAATTTTCAAGCTGTCAAAGGAGAACTAAACTTTACTGGCATCCGGAGATTGTAGTAAAATAGATTGTGCTGCTTGTTTGCTGTATTAGCAAGCAAACATCCTGGCTTTTGTGTTTCTAAGACGGTGGTATAAATAACTCGTTCAAGGGAAAAAAAAAAGGCAAAACATATTTAATATCTATGAAGGGTCAGAATATATGAGAATCAATGAGATACATGATATGATTGGGATCTTCCCAGAGTTGATCATTTATGCCAAAAGTATAAAACTCCTTAATTTATATTCAAGATTAGCATCTACATTGATAAAACAGCTTCAACATAGTTTTCATTCTCTTTTGGAAATATATATCAAAATTCTAGTAACCTTAAGATCTGATGGATTTACACCCTCAAAACCTCAAATTTTTAATCCTACATGGTTCTGTCATCCTTTCCTTTCATTTATATCATATTAGGAGATGAGCAGAAAGCAAACAAACAAACAAACAAACAAAAAAGGACTTTTTTTTAGTGTCATAGCCATTTAATTTTAAAGTAGTTTTTATAGGGTTTTATCTGGATTAAGGGATGGAATAGTGTCACTCAAGGTGAGCTGAAAGAAAGGTACTTAGTTTGGCTATTTAAGATTGGGGTTTAGAGCAACAGATTTGGTTAGAAGTCACCAACTCCCTGACTGGTTGTTATTCTTGGAGTCTGATTGAGGGGAAAGCCAACTAGGAGGACAGCAAAGCTGTCCTGCTTGTGGCCATGTTTCATGGCCATATTGGTTTTCCATAGCGAAGCATCTCCATTCAGAAGACTTCTTCAACTTTTATGGATGCTTTTCAAGGACAAAAGAGGTGCTACTTTCCGGGATCTGGGTATCATGAAGAATAAACACCTGGAAATTCTTCTGTACTGTGTTGGCACAAGCCAGAACAGGAGGTTGAAGAGGCTTTAGAAGGATCATGGCTAGTCCTGGTTCCCCCGTCAGGCATTCTGCTGCATAATCAGGAGTGAAAAGGGAGTCACAGTACCCTCCACCCCTGCATTCCTAACACTCATGCCCTCCTAGTACCCTTCTTGAGTCCTCTAGGTATAATTTTCTCCTGTTTATCTCAAGCACCACAAGTGTCCCAGAATCTCAGGCCACCCATTATGGCCTCGAAACAGGAGACAACTATGATCAACTAAAACCGAAAAGGCAACAAAACAAAATTTTTTTGGAGTTTTTGGAGAAAAGATGGGAAGGTCACTTTTGGACTTGTTATTAAGGATCTGAGTGGAGAATTCCAGGAAGCAGTTGCATATATGCGATTGCAGTGTGGGAGAGAGGTCGCAAATGGGAAAATCAATTTGGGAACTGACAAGATACAGATGGCATTTTATACCATGGGATAGGATGAAGTCACCATGAGAATGAGCGTAGAAGGACAAAGGAAGAGCAAAGTTTGAAACTCGAGACCCTTAATATTAAGAAATCAAGGGGCGCCTGGGTGGCTCAGTGGGTTAAAGCCTCTGCCTTCAGCTCGGGTCATGATCCCAGGGTCCTGGGATCAAGCCCCATGTGGGGTTCTCTGCTCTGCAGAGAGCCTGCTTCCTGCCCACTCTCTCTCTCTCTGCCTACTTGTGATCTCTCTCTCTCTGTCAAATAAATAAAATCTTAACCAGTTAGAATGGCCAAAATTAGCAAGACAGGAAACAACATGTGTTGGAGAGGATGTGGAGAAAGGGGAACCCTCTTCCACTGTTGGTGGGAATGCAAGTTGGTGCAGCCTCTTTGGAGAACAGTGTGGAGATTCCTCAAGAAATTAAAAATAGAAAAAAAAAGAAAAAAAAAAGAAAAGAAATTAAAAATAGAACTTCCCTATGACCCTGCCGTTGCACTCCTGGATATTTACCCGAAATATATAGATGTAGTGAAAAGAAGGGCCATCTGTACCCCAAAGTTCATAGCAGCAATGGCCACGGTCGCCAAACTGTGGAAAGAACCAAGATGCCCTTCAACGGATGAATGGATAAGGAAGATGTGGTCCATATACACTATGGAGTATGATGCCTCCATCAGAAAGGACGAATACCCAACTTTTGTAGCAACATGGACGGGACTGGAAGAGATTATGCTGAGTGAAATAAGTCAATCAGAGAGAGTCAATTACCATATGGTTTCGCTTATTTGTGGAGTATAACAAATAGCATGGAGGACATGGGGAGATGGAGAGGAGAAGGGAGTTGGGAGAAATTGGAAGGGGAGGTGAATCATGAGAGACTATGGACTCTGAAAAACAATCTGAGGGTTCTGAAGGGGCAGGGGGTGGGAGGTTGGGGTACCTGGTGGTAGGTATTATAGAGGGCATGGATTGCATGGAGCACTGGGTGTGGTGCAAAAATAATGAATACTGTTATGCTGAAAATAAAAAATAAATTAAAAAAAAATAAAATCTTAAAAAAAAAAATCAAGGAGAAGAGAAGGAACCAGCCTTAGGATCTGAGAGGGAGGCTGCATCCAGGTCTCTCTGAGTCTGCACTTGACTCTGTTGCAAGTCGGCTCTTAGTGAAGTCCCAGGGATCCATGGAAAAGGCAGACCAGATCCCAACACTTCTGTGCTCCCACTCTAGAAGTTTGTTCTTGACTCAGAGTAAAAGTCAAAAGGACAATCAATGAGGTCTGTAGGGCCACAAGTACTTTTGGACCCCATGAGCCCTGACCTGCTCTCACCTTCATACACTTCCTCTATGTTCCTTCACATGTTCGGTATTAGTGCCTTCCTTCTAGTTTTGTCGTCTTTTGCCTTCAAAGTCCTCCTCCTCGATGTACACTGGACTACTTCCAGTCTGTGTTCAAGTCTCTCTCAATGAACTCTGCTCTGACTTCCCTCTTCCATATTGCAAGCTGCTCCCCATCCATATCCTGTCACTCCAATGTTCCCATTATCTTCTGCTACATTTTATTTACACCCACTACCTTTGTCACCGATTAGCATTCTGCCTCATGTATTTGTTATGTTAATTGTTTTATCCTCTGTGCTCCTTCTAAAAACCTAAGCACCTTGAGACAGAGGGAAGGAAATCCTCTTTCTGTATATTGGGATGTCTAACCTATATACTTTGAAAAAACTTCTGTCACAAAACTCTTGAACTAAGGGATTTTAAAACTCAATTTAAATAACTTTTTTTTCCCCCCAGAATTTGGTTCCACCAGAAGTGGGAATGTTGAGTAGTCATCCATAACAGGATAATAGATGGCAAGCAGATAAAAGACTGCTTGGTCCGGGGTTGGCATTCAATACACATTAAATTTCTTTCATCTCCCTGTTTTCTGGCAAAGAGAACATATCTATAAGCCTACTATTATGTAACAGAACATAATATTTTTACATATAAAACCTCTTGGTCACTTTTATTCTTCAGGTCACTTTGTTAAAATTCATTACCATGTCTTCAAAAAGGCTTTTTTGTGACCTAACCAGGGTAATGTGTGTACACGCACACACAAACATACACACACGTACAGCCTACACGGATGTCATACCGATAGAAAGGCAGGGCAGGCATTTTTATTCATCATTCTACATAGAACTGTACCTTCCACAAAATAGGCCATGACTAAATTAGTATTGAAATTAAGCTATAACTTATGTATCTATGAAGAAATCAAATTCTTTCTTGATATTCTCCTATAATTCAGTAAATTCAGATTATCTCAGTGTTTAACTCCTTAGAACAGAAGTATAGAGTAAGACACCATATGATGTGTTGGAGGAATTAATGGTCACCTTCAAAACCTCAAAGAGTGTTTACCTGGCCTGTGTTTCACATATCTTTTGGATAACTTAGAGCAACAATGCAATAAAAACTTTTGGCTAAATCACTAAGTACTGTAAAATACATCTATAAGCAATTTCATAAATGGAAATTCTTATTTTTCAGTCATTGCTACTAGTTGGTACCAATTGAACTACTTTCAACAGAATCACTTAAGAGTATATGTTATAATTTTAGAAATCCAGGCTCCATCCCAGATTTGTCAAATCAGGGTCTAAGGAAACTGTTATAAATAAGTTTCTATGATAATTCATTAGCCACTGTTTTGTAAGAGAATAAGGCAAGAATCATCTGAGAGAATCCAGATTGTTAAGGAAATAAAAACATTTCAAAATTCTTGGTTTGAGTGTGTGACTGTTTAAAGGGTCAGAATTCAGTTATGTATTGAGAACTGAATTGAATTTCAATTTATGCTTGTATTCTAGAAGAAAACAAGAAAAACACAAAGTATTTTTCATAGGATTTTTGGCTGCTTTTCAAATTCACTTGATGTTAATTATGTGGAAATTTTTTTAAAAAGGTATTAATGTGATTCACAGCTTTTCTTCCAATTTCTAAATGTAAGCTGTATTTTTCCTTGATGTTTAATTTTCAGGTACCCCACAAAGAACAAAAAGAATTCTAAAAATATTAGAACTCTGTTTTCTAAACATCATCAGGCATGACAGAACAAGTCTATCTCTAGCACAAGCAATTCCAGCCCCATGGAACCCTTTCTTGAATCCTCTTTCCTTGACTAATTTTGTACAAATATCGTATTTCATAAACACATGCTGACTCCTTCGAATTCAATACGGTAGATTCAATGATAGTTCAATAGGTACCCGATCAACAGGTCCTTGATGTCTAGTCTAACAACTGTCATAAATAAAGAAATAATATCCGTGGGTCAGACTTTGTTCGGAGGACACATATATTGTTTTCTCTGCTGTATTGTAGTATTCAAAGGAAACATTCTTTTCTAATTTACATGAAGGGGCAATAGCATTTTATTTAACATTGTGTAGATCTTGTATTGTTCCCCTTTTAAAAAATCAAAACTCTAAAACAAACACAAACAAAACCCCTCTACTGATGATTTTAAATGCACAATATAAAGCACTGCCTTGCCTTTTACACCTCTGCTGTGTTATATAGGTGCACGAACTGAAAACACATCAGGCTATACGCTCCTGATTAGTGTTCTTTTAGGTATAAGTGGCATATTTTAACAATTAACTACCTACTGTTAATCAAACAAATTTGATTGATTTTTAAATCTAATTAACAATGAGTGTTTCAAATGAATAACTGAATTATTTATTTAAAAGGTGCTCATTTATGAATACTGTTGCAAATCTGAAATAGTTTGTCAACTTTAAATCATAGCTGAGGGGTGCCTGGGTGGCTCAGTTGGTTAAACCTCTGCCTTCAGCTCAGGTCATGATCTCAAGGTCCTGGGATCGAGTCCCACATGGGGCTCTCTGCTCAGCAGGGAGCCTATTTCCCTGCCTCTCTCTCTCTGTCTGCCTCTCTGACTGCTTGTGATCTCTGTCAAATAAATAAATAAAATCTTAAAAAAAAAAAGTCACAGTGGAAAGCCTCTATTCGTCACTTAAAAATAGGGTTAGCTATGAATGTTACTCTTAAAGATGGTTTAATCTTAAATTATATATTAGGGTCATCCTCCATTTACTTTTTTTACACCTAATTTAGAATTGTGTAAATATCAGTTTTGATAGAACATTCAAATTAATCTAAACATGTACGTATATGTATGTAGGTAAGCATATAGGTAGTATATATATAATATGCATATGCTAAAAATAGCAAGTTAGCTGTCACTTTGACATTAAAATATTGAACATCAGTTAAAAATAGGACATCAGTTAAAAATGACACAAAACATAAAAAGTTAATAATAAATAAAAATAAATAAATGAAACAAAATAAATTGTTTGATGGTTGCCTTCAAATGGATAGCAACATGCGGAAAAGCCACTGACTTTATCCTGTATACATTCTTCGTCTATGCTTTTTTATTTCTAATTTTCTTACTCCTTTTGACCTAGTTGACAAATGCCTTCTTCTCACTTCAGAATAAGCTATTAGCTGATAAAAAAAAAAAAATCCTGTATTACAGGATTAGGCAAAATTTTATGCAAGATTAATTGTAGTTATTGTCATCAAATATCCTATCTGACAAGTCCCAGTGCTGGCTCTCTGAATTTAATGAGACTAGTGTTCCAGTCTTTTATTGTAATTCATCATGTATTCTATTTCTTTTTTAAAAAATATGATACTGTGCTTATTGTTTTACTGTGTCTGGGTTTGGTAGGATGGATAATTAACTTTTGAAGTTAAACAAAATTTGCAATGATAGAAAGTGAGAATATTTTCTGTATAAAACAAATAATGTCTAAAGGTAAATAAGATATAACTGTGTATGTACAATATAATGTTCTGTCCAAAACAGGAGCAACCTGAAGGCACTACAGAAGGCATTTTCCCAAGAAGAACACTGCATGTCAGTGCAAATCGGGTCAGTTCCCAGCACAGCGAGAATTAACCTCCGGGAACCTCGCGGGCACCAGAATATCTCAGACCAGTTCAGTGTGCGTTATATGTGTTCTGTAGTTCTGTATATTACCCCAAGTGGGAAGAAAAATGTGTCTTCTTCCATGCTACTGTAGGTTCATGAATCAGCTGGGTTCTGGTGGCAATGACAATTATTTTTTTCTTCAGAATAAATATAAGTCCTTTTTTTCTTTTTCTAAAAAAATGTTTTCTTGAGGTAATTATATAAGTAATATCATGGCAGATTCATTATAGCAGTCCATGTTCCATACCTTTTGTTCTGTGTCATTTTTTCTTTAGATATTTTTTCCTAGACAGCCCTGGAATCATATAAGTGCACAACAACATAGCACAAAGACAATGGTTGTAGGATGTTTTATGTGTGGGGAGAGAGAGGTTATTATTAGAGGATGGGTTATAAGAGAAATGAGGATCAAACAAAAAAAAAAAAAGAGAGAGAAGGAGGTGGTCAGGGAACAAAGTCTCCTGCTGAATGTTTGTTACGTCATTCACAGACTTAGTGCAAGGACACAACATGTTTAGTGTATCTGGATGGGTCAAACATATTTCCTAATTGTCTTTTGCTACTTAACATATTACCACACAGATTTAGTGGCTTAATATAACACAACTTCATTATCTTGCATTTGAGGAGGTCAGCAATGCAAAACAGGTATCAGTGAGCTAACATCAAAGGGCTGCACTGGAGGCTTCTAGGGAACAATCCATCTCATTGACTTTTCTAGATTCTAGATACTCTCCTAATTCCTTGGTTTGCAGCTTCCTTTCATCTTCAGAGGAACCAATGGCTAGTGACTACAGTGCTCAGAATCCAACCCTTCCTTCTGCATCTTCCACATTGAAAGGAACCTGGTGGTTACCTTGTGTTCACTCAGGTAATTCAGAGTAAGTTCCATCTTGTAAAGTTAGGCGATTAGGAGATGTAGTCAATCAGCAAGCTAAATCCCTTCTTGCCGTGTAAAATAACGTATTCACAGGTATTCGAATTAGAATAGTCACATCTTTGGGGAGCTAGAATTCTACCTATTTTATCATACCAGTAAAATCAGTGCCCTCTAAATGTAGTCTTATCTACGTGGTAATGTGCATAGTAGCCATATCAAATTTAATACTCTCGGGCCTTTGGCTTAAATTTGGCCAGACTGGTATATGAATATACGTTTCATTTTCTCATTCCTCAACATGAACAATTCTCTTCATGCTTTAGGAAGACTAAGTAGCTATAAATAAATACCGGGAACTCATTAAGAGACAACAAATGCTTGGGAGAGAGAGTCCTAAAGAAACACTCCAGCTGTTATCTCCTGAGAACTATGAGGAGTCTCACATCAAAGATCCTAGACTTAAATCTCTTTCTCCAACTCATGTACTCATCACACATTCTCATTGAAATTTCTATTGTTAAATGTGAATTTGATCATATTATACCTCATCTTAGTATTTATGCTAACATTTACATGGATAATACAACTCTCGAGCTTTCTGCCACATCCTCATGTTCCTGTCCACTCTGCTATTTGTGATCTTGTACATGTCACACTTTTCCAATCTTTTTTTTTCCAGTTTATCTGTCCTCTTTCTTTCAAAGTTTATTGTTTTTCTACTAAGCACACAGGTGGTGCTTCATAAAAGAATATCATTTTGAAGAGCCACATTACTCATTTATTTTTGTAAAGGGGAAGTTAACTCCTTTTTGATGTTTATATTTAAACCCACTTAAAGAATCAACAAAGGCATCAGGCTGGGGGCATCCTGGGTAACATTAGCCATTAATACAGAGGGCAAATGTGCAGAGAAAAAAGTTAACTGCAAAATACTTAAGCTAGCTTAGACGCCCATTTTTACTAGATTTTTCTACATGTACATGTGCCAATATTCTATAAATGGAATGTTACTGTATCTCACACTTAAAATTCTTACTAAGGTATACAGATCCCTAGAAAAAGGTTTCAAATGAAAGCTCTTTTTGGTTGTGTTTTCCCTTCCTTATCTTATAAAGGCTATTTTCAATCATCATTCTGAGACAGCATTGTTCAGAGTGCTACCTAAGCACTCCATAACTGTAGAAATAACTGTAGTGCTACCTAAGCACTACATAACTGTAGAAATCATTCATGACACAATTTTTTCTGAACAAAATTCTTTTAATTTAGAACTTTTTCTGTTCTGAACAATTTTTTTTAAATTTAGAACTTTTAATTTGTAATAAGTCTTTGTATTTACCTCAAGTTACATTTAAAAAACTAGGCACATAAAACCATTTAGAGGGCTTAAATTTTATATATATATTAAGTAAATTTCAAGTAATCCTCTATGTAATCATATTTTAATAGCTTCGTTCTCCTTGTTTAACAAGTATAATTTTAATTGTATAGCTAAATTTTTTTAAAAAAATTACTTGTGAATCACCCTTTTTAAAGGATTTTTATTTTATTTTATTTATTTGACAGAAAGACACAGAAACAGAGCAAAAGAGCACAGGAGCAGGAGGAGCGGGGGAGGGAAAGGGAGAAGCAGACTCCCCGCTGAGCAGGGAGCCCAATGCAGGGGTCCACGCAGGGGCTCGATTCCAGGACTCTGGTATAGTGACCTGAGCTGAAGGCAGATACTTAACTAACTGAACCACTCAGGTACCCATGAATTACCTCTTTAAAAGAGATCTCACGGAAGTCCACAACATTACACAGAAACACAGAAAAAAAAAAAATCTAGTATTTTCATACTTTTAGGTTATAATGAATGAACATCTTTCCTTTCATGGAATATACTTTCTCAGATACTGAGAGCCTTGAAATTATTTCAGAAATCATGACTTATACCTTTGGCAATTATAGCTAAACCTAAGATATTTTCCTTGCCCAGAAAAACAGTTTCTTCTAGTCAGATTTCATATCATCTGATAATAATTAGGCCACATTATATGAAAGGGCAGAAATAATTTTTAAAATATTTTATTTATTGGAATGCCTGGGTGGCTCAGTCAGTTAAGGTCTGCCTTCGGTTCAGGTCATGGTCCCAGGGTTCTAGGATCAAGTCCCGCCTTGGGCTCCTTGCTCTATGGGAAGCCTGTTTCTCCCTCTGCCTGCTTCTCTCTCTCTCACTCCTTCTCTCTGACAAATAAAAATATTTTAAAAAATAAAGTTATTGCCCATGAGGAAAAAAAAATTATTTATTTGACAGACAGAGGGAGAGAACACAAGCAGGGGGAGCGGCAGGCAGAGGGAGACGCAGAAGCAGTGTCCCCTTCTTTCCTCCCCTGCTCCATTCTGTAGTGCAGGGAGCCAGATGCGATGAGGCATGGCCTGAGCAGAAGCAACCAACCAACTGAGCCACCCACGTGCCCCTTGGAGAGGCAGAAGGTTATAAGGATAAAAGGGATTGCTTTCATGAATCCATATCCAGACTTTGAGGTATTAAGCATTTGATTAAATACAGAGAAATTTCTGATCATATTTCATTTGGAAAATTATATTTCAGAAATTCAATTTTTGCATATTTATTTACAAACTCCTTTCTAGAATTATTTCCATGTGTAATTATATAATACAACATAAAGTGAATATGTTACAATATCTTATTAAAGTCATCCAAAGAAGCCTGAAGGCTTTACGTAGTGTTCAAGAACCTAGGTCAGTGCTTCTCAGTGTGTTCCTCAGACTGATGAACTTTCTGTAAACTTACCCTGAAAAAGGGTAAGCTGTAAAAAAAAATTTAACTGTAAAGTTACCCTGATGGGATGAGATGATGAGCAATGCCAGAATATAAACTGATTGTATCACTAAGTGCCCTTCTGGTAGACTATGATTCTAAAGATTGTTGCAACAATATTTCACATCAAAAATGGTGCTTCTCAGAGTGATGGTGCCACTTCCCCCAGGAAGAAATCCAGACTTTTTCTTGTCCCCTTAGATATGGGCTGGCTCTGTGATCTATTTTGAGCAACAAAAAGTGGCAGAAGTCATTTCGTAGGACGACTGAGTCTAGGACTTAAAAATCGAAGCTTCTGACTCTGACTCTTGGAAGGGCCCTTCCCTGCAGTAGCTGGCATGTAAGAAGTGTGACTACGCTAAGACTTCCACGCAGGGGGCCTGCGTGGGGAGAACAGACGGTCAGTATAGCCGTAGTGGAGATATGAAGGAGACAAGAGAAGAAAGGAGAATGTGGAGAGAAGAAGGAAGATAAGGATAGGGGAGGGGAGAAGGAATAAGAGGATGGGGAGGGATGGGGGAGAAGGGAGAGAGGGACAGGATGGGGAAGGGAGAAGAGAAGGAGAAAGAAAACACTGAGGCACCAGACACCTAGAGCACATGGGTAGAGGGTTTTCCTCTACTCATCCAAATCCATCCAAACACCAGCTGACTATATCTGAGCGAGTAATCTAACCCATGTCATGTGAAATAGAAGAAAGGGTTTGCTTTAATTCCTGAACCACAATTCAAGAGCAGATGAACGGTTATTATTTTCAATGCACACTTCCTATATCACCCCAGAAAGCATTTGTGCTAGATCAAGGGTTTACAAACTTTTTCTTTAAAGAGTCGTATAGTAAACATTTTAGGCATTGCGCACCATGTGGTCTCTATTACTGCAAAAGCGGTCATTGGCAATAAACAGATTTCTACCCCTGCGAAGTGTCAAACTTAATTTTCTTTAGGGTTGTACACTTGTTAATCCCCTCGTTTAGGCAAATATTCACCTAATGCTTGCATGACCTGCTCCTTCTGAACATTCAGTTCCAGCTTAAATGTCATCTTTTCCAGCTAACATACCATCCCACTTGAATATGACATCATCTTATTTCATTTTCTTCACAAATCTTAAAAATCATTTGGCATTATCTTATTTATGAATATACTCACTAACTTAGTATCTTTTTCTCCTACTAGGACGGCAAGATCTATGGATCAATGCATGTAGATCAATGTTAGCACAGAGTAGGTGCTCAAAACTATCTTGTGAATGAATGAATGAATGAATGAATGAAGCAAGCTGATATTGAGCCTAAAGATTGCTGTCCTGATTTAGTTAATTATATTAGCTCATTTAGTATAATAATGAACAAATAAACATACCTAGTAACATTGTTTTTAAAGTTAAAATTCCCATTTACATTAAGATTCTCTAGGTAAGCCAGATGATGCAATTATTATTTCACAAAAGAGGAAAACAAAAAGCAGGTTTTATGGCATGTATATTTTCACTCATCTAGAAAAGATATGCAACTTAAAGTTTTCCTAGCAATAACAAATTAAAACCAACCATAATCACAGAGAGAATTTCCTCATTTCTGAAAGTTACACTCAACCTTAGGTCCTTAATTTTTCACATTTTCAGTTATTTCTCACAACCCAGTAAGGTTAGAGATTATTATTTTCCCTAATTTAGAATGTATCAGATTGAAGTTCAGGTGTTTTAAGTAACACCCAAATTAAACAGTAAGAAGAAATCAAGACCTTATCATAGTTTGATTCATAACTAGTTAGTCCTCTCTTTCCCACCATCCTGTTTCTAAACCCTCTGTCCATGTGTCAGTGACACACCTCTGCCCAGCATCTTCAAACTCAAGCTGAGATAAGTAAGCATAGTTGTAGTTCTATTTGAGTCTAATCTTGCAACATTCTCACCAAGTGAAAGGCAATATGGCAGGGATGGAGTATGTATGGTTTCTTTCCTCTTATTTACTCATTAATTATGTGTCCGAGCCAAATAGGGGGATTGTGTTTCCTTGCTAGCCTATGCTTTTAGTTTGAATTTTATGAGCAATAAAAGAACCTAACCATTTACTTGATTTTTCCATAATAGTAATAAAAAGGAAAAAAAAAGGCAGTGAAACTTAACCAAATATTGACTGAGATGATTTTCTCTTCTTCTCAGTCAATATTAGCCACCATTGAAATGGTGGAGTCATGACTTATTTTGGTTCAGTTTTTGGCTTTCTTTAATAGGTTTAATGTTGACACTATTGATATTAACATCAACGTGGGGACTATATCACTTAATTGTTGATTTTTTTACTAAGGAATCTCCTAGAAATTGGATATCCCTGACAAAATCTTTTTCCTGAATAACAGAAGGATGACCAGGCCTGGTTTGTGATACATGCATTCTCCGAAGATTTTCTTTGGATCACAGCTTCTTTGACCATTGGTGTTTGACTTTGTGGCCAACGGTTGAGTTGTAGAATTATCATTTTGAAAACAGAGATCTTTCTCAGGTATCATGCTGACAATATTGCCAGATGTGAGGTAACCTCAGTGATCTCTGCCCACACCAAGTGCTATATTAGGTTCATGTATTTCTTCCTCCCACTATGAGTGAGAGCTGAGGCTATAGAAAAAGTGCACACTCATGATCACCGTGTAAAAAGAAGTTTCCCCTCCTAGAAGCTATTAAGAACCCGTTTTGTTTTGATTTTTCATCTTTATTTGTCATCATGACAATTATAATGTAAACTGTTTCCTTTCATGGCTGCAGGACTCAAGGGATAGAGATGCTAGAAATCGATATGCTATAAACAAAGAGTTATTGTCATCAATAATCCCCATGGAGAAACATCTTTATGAGCCACACCAACCAGGCTACCTCATGGCTCATAGGGTCTCCTAGTCTGCTGTGATTTTCCTTCTCAGATTTCATTACTGCTTTTGTCTTTCTCATAAGTCTTGAGAAATCATTATTTCTCTAACCTGAAGCTATTCTTCTCTACACAATTTACATACCTAGAGTGATTTTTCATAGTCATATTTAAAACAATTTGTGTCATTAAGTTCATTATGACATACAAAGACAGCTAAATCAGTAACCAACTCCTTGATTTTAGCCACTTTTTCAGCCAAAGTGAAAAATTACTGGAAAATTCACAGTTATTGTGTCTGACTTGGAGTAAATGAGTATGTGGCATTAATTTTCATGAGATATGGATAGGTTTAAACATTCAGAAAACTTACTTTATGAAAATACATGCAAACCTAGAATAGTAGCAGAGGTAATGTGATACCATAAAAATACGAGACAAACTGCATAAATAGGCTGTGTATAGGCAGCTGGGTTGAAGAAATGCAATACTTCATCATACAATCAGGGTGTACTTAATACAAAACTCTTATGACAGTGTTCATCTTAATGTATTTTTTTATTTCAAATAAAAGAGATTTGGAACACCTGGATAGCTAATAAAAAAAAAAATACATCATGTGCCTTCAGTATGTTCTTTTTTATTTGAAATTTAAAATAAAACTGTATTTGGGGGGGTGCCTGGGTGGGTCAGCCAGGCATCTGACTGTTGATGGTGGCTCAGTTCATGATGTCAGGGTCCTGGAATCGAGCCCCGTATCAAGCTCCAGGCTCAGGGACGGGTCTGCTGGACATTCTCTCTCCATCTCCCTCTCCCGCCCCCCGCAAAAATAAATAAATAAATAAAATCTTTAAAAGATTATTTTGGAAAGGCTGAAATGATTCTATGCTAATTTCAGCAGTATATTGTATAAGAAATGACCCCCCAATTCCCTTTTTGATATCTTCTGAGAGTTGGAATTCGTTATATTTCTCTTGCTCTTTCTTCAGATGGAAAAAATATTTACTGATCCCCAAGAAATGATTATTTCTCCCTTTCCCATGTCTAGAAATCCTATGCTCCCTCAGACAGTTCCTCCTTCAATGAACTTTCCTCCTTCCCCCACTCAGCCCCAGAGGGTTTATCTTTATAGAATCTGGGACTGGGACAAGAAGTATGTCCCCGGATGTTTCTTCACTGGGACTTCCACGTGTTCTTAATGTTTAGACAAAAGCTAGTCTACATTACTATGCACCGACATTTGTATGCATACATACATGCATATATGCATATGCACTTTAGTTATTTTAATAAAGAATTTTCAGTAAAAAATAAAATTTATTATCACCATATTTCATATTTATCACTGATTGTGATGATACAACCCACATGGTTTCTTCATCAACAATTGAAAAAGGCTCAGTATATATCTGTAATGGCTACTGAGATTTCAACCATAAAGCTTGGAGGAAACTAATTCCATTATACTCTAGTACAATGTCAACTCTGGCAAATGGAACAATAAGCTATAATAATCATAACTGACTTACCCAACTGAAAAAATAAAACCTCTACAAATATAATGTGTAAAAAACATGATTTCACATGCTTGTCTTCACATTACCTGAACCCACAAAGCCTTCACACATACTCAGTTATATTCAAGTTAAGGCATCTACTGTTGCTTTTCTCCTGAAAAGCAATATATATTTTAATTAATTTCTCTCAGTATTCTTCATTTTCAAAAACGTAAACTTTTTACAACTCCTTTCTCAGCTTTCCCCCACCATATATACTGAATGTTTGCCATGTATATACTATATGTATATATAACATAAATATATACAGAAGCACCCACCCCCCCACATACATATATTAAACCCTACACATATATACACCTACAATTCAAACTACTGGAGATGGAATATAATATGTATTCATATGTTTTGAATCTTCTACATTTATTTCCTCCTGTTAATAACCCAATATTATAAACTTAATCATAATTCCAATAAATACATATTCCTTAAAGTTAATGTTTATACAAGATTGTTAAAAATATATCACATTGGAGTGCCTGGGTGGTTCAGTTGTTCAGCATTTGCCTTTGGCTCAGGTCATGATCTCAGGGTCCTGGGATCAATCCCCATGTTGGGCTCCCTGCTCTGTGAGAAGCCTGCTTCGCCCTCTCCCTCCCCCCCCTCCCTGCTGTGTTCCTTCTTTGGATGTCTCTCTCTCTGTCAAATAAATAAAATCTTTTTAAAAATATACATATACCACATTCATTCATTCAGTTCTTTAAGGAGAAAACTCATCTACTCATACTTGACTGAATTTATCTGTCCACTTAAAAAATTATTTCATTTGACCATGATACAGCATTATGACACTGAAATAAATTAAAGCATGCCATTATATATGACTCTTCTCTTTTCTTCTCTTAAAATGGTGATCCACTAGACATATGTTCCATTAAATGCTCCATTATAATATACAGCAAGATGCACATTGTATAACCACTGTTAGTTAACAATAGCTAGGACTGTGTGTTAATTCCCTAAGTGCTTATATGATTTTCTAGTATAAAAATACACATTTTTATGAGAGAGAAAAAGAATAAATTGAGGGTCATTAAGGTCCAAAATCATAAAGCAAATACATTCAGAGCCAACTCTAGAACCCGTCTCATTGATTCAAATTTTGTGCTCTTTACTACACCACAGCCTTGATGAAGAGGCTAGCAAAGTTCACTGTATTGACAAGAAAAATCAGTAGCTACAATACAAATACAAGTGTGGACAAACCAAAGCTTGACTGTTAAAAAAACAAAAATAGAAGGAACTATTTCTATTTTATTCTCAACTCCCAAACTTCAAGCAGGAAGATATCAAACAGGGAACATAAGAGATAGGGATGTGTGTATAGTTTTTTAAAACTAGGGTGTAACCTATTCAGAGAAACACTCCAACTCTCTAGTTATGTCAGATTAGCTGAGAGAGAGAGAATATACCAAAAATTTCCCAGAACACTTGTATTACATAGAAATGTGTTAAGTGTCACATTGAAAGTGAGGTGTAGTCCCATCTAAATGACCTGGGGTTTTGTTCTATGGGGGAGGAAGCAGATATCCCTGAAAGCAGAAAGTAATATTAATGGCTTAGGGCCATCTTATACATGCACCAAATGCTAGTGCTGGGTAGACACAAAGGAGCACAACATTTAAAATGACCTACTAACAGAATCAGAAAAATAAAGACTAAAATCTGCCTGATTTCTTAAGAGAAAAATAAGAGTGATTTCTATAAAATAATAGCAGAAAACCAAAACAAAAGAATACTTTTTTTTTTGTAGAGGCTAAAATTAACACTGAGATAACAGAAATAAGGAAGAAATTGAAGCAGAAAAATAATTAAAAATAATTAATCAAATATAATTAATTAAAATAATTTAAAATATTCATTCATTTGCATTTGCCGGTTGTAAGAAATATTATTGGCTTGAGAAAAAGAAAAATTTTTTTTTGGTTTCTTATAAACAGCAAACATCAGAAATTCAAAATATGAAGGAAATATATGGATAAATCAGAGAGAGGAATAATGATGGGGAAAGAAAGAAGAGAGAGAATTGAGAGAGAAGGGAGAGGGAAAAGGTAAACAGAGAATAAATATGCAATTAACCAAAATTGTTCATCAAATTTTAAACAGAATCAATGAAAACCAGCATCATTAGATACAGTGTGGTGTTTATAATTCTAAGGCTCAAAAACAACAACAGAAGTAACTTACAGTCATTCTGACATTACTATAATGATTTGTATTCTCATTAAGCTTTCTGGGGTGGAAAAGAGTTGAAGGGATAGTTAGCCCTCTGGGAACCACCATTATCTACAGGTGACCTTGTCAATGAGAGAGGTTTTATCAATGGGACAAAGATTAATCTTTAAGAAACTAATCAAAACCCAGGACTCAGAATGAAATTTCATAGTAGTAAAGAAGTAAAGTGTCATGCTTGTTATGCTTACGACTTAACAATAAGGTACTGAAGGTAAATAATAATTTCTGGAAAATAAATAATATTCATTTCTTTAAATATTAAACTTCATAAAATTGTATTATGTTTATAAGGGTATGACTGGGAAGGGTAGAGATTGATTATTAGTGGACTAAGGGTGGACATTTTCTTGCTTCAAATAAGAAGTAAGAATAAAAATAAAAATAAAAATAATCAGACTTGTTTATTCCTTGGCACTAGCAGACAACTTTTACTTAAGTATGAATTTTATTAAACTAAAGCAAACAAGAAGAATGAATAGTATACAAGAATAACAAATAAATACAATGGAGAAAATGAAATAAATACATGTAGCATTAAGAAAATAAATATGATAATGAAATAAAAATATACCAATTATAAAAGTGAATATGATGGGCTAAATTCTCCAATTAGAAGACATAAATTCTAAAACTGGGATAATAGAAGCTCATACTCCATAAGAAATAGAATGAAAAATAGCAGTAAATAAAATTAGAACTCAAGAGATAAAATAGTAAATAAAATACATATATATATACACACATATACATATATATGTATATATATATAATTTTAGAATAAAATTTAGAGTAAATAGAATTCAGTTAAAAAGCATTTAATACCCAAAAAACAAATAATCCAGTCAAGAAATGGGCAGAGGAAATAAACACTTCTCCAAAGAAGACACACAAATGGCTAACAGACACATGAAAAAATGTTTGACATCACTAGCCATTAGATAAATACAAATCAAAACCACAATGAGATATCACCTTACATCAGTTAGAACAGCCAAAATTAACAAGACAGGGAACAAATGTTGGTGAGGATGTGGAAAAACAGGAACCCTCTTACATGGTTGGTGGGAATGCAAGTTGGTACAGCCACTCGGGAAAACAGTATGGAGGTTCTTCAAGATATTAAAAATAGAGCTACCCTACAACCCAGCAACTGCACTATTAGGTATTTACCCCAAAGATACAAATGTAATGAAAACAAGGGGCATCTGCATCCCCAATATTCACAGCAGCCATGCCCACAATAACCAAACTGTAGAAGGAGACGATCTAGATGTCTTTCCACAGATGAATGAATAAAGATGTGATGCATATATACAATGTAATACTACTCAGCCATCAGAATAGATGAATATCCATCATTTACATCAACATGGATGGAACTAGAGGATATTATGGTAAGTGAAATAAGTCATTCAGAGAAAGACAATTACCGCACGGTTTCACTCGTAGGTGGAACAAGGTATAGTGCAGAGGACAATACTCGTAGGTGGAACAAGGTATAGTGCAGAGGACAATAGGGAAGGGAGAAAACTGAAGGGGAAGAAACCAGAGAGGGAGGCAAACCATATGAGACTCTTGACTCTGAGAAGCCAACTGAGAGTTGCAGAAAGGGAAGGGGGTGGAGGGATGTGGTAACTTGGTGATGGGTATTAAGGAGGGCATGTGCTGTGATGAGCACTGGGTGTTATTTGCAAGTAATAAATCATTATTGAATGAATCATTATTATACATCGTACCAAAAACGTGTTACATGATGTGTTACATGTTGGCTAATTGAATTTAAATTAAAAAAAAAGCATGAAATAGAGAAAAAGGATTACTTTATATTTATAAAGGCAAACATACTTGAAAAAATATGATATTTTTATATAAGTACATACGCACATAGATTTTATAATAATTGCATAAATTTTCAAAGAAAGTCTTATGAAATTGATTCCACTAGATTTTTTATGGGATGTTATGATTTTGTTACATGTGATTATTTTAGATAAAGTAAAGATTAAGGTGGATACATAGATGAATCAAAATCAAACAATCCTAAAAATCTGTAGATATTAAAACCATTATTCATCTTCAAAAAATTTCAAATAATAGGAATGCCTGGATGGCTCAGTTGGTTAAAGGGTTCAACTCTTGGTTATAGCTTAAGTCATGATCTCAGGGTCAAGATCGTAGGGTCCTGAGATTGCACCCTACTTCAGGCTCCACACTCAGTGGGGAATCCACTTCCTCTCTCCCTCTCCCTCTCCCAGTTGTGTATTCTCTCTCTCCCTCTCCGAAATAAATAAAACTTAAAAAAAATAAAATCCAAAGAATAGCAAAGAGTAAATTATAAAGTAAATGCTTTGTTTCTTCTATATACCATCCCTAAAAATCAAACACAACCACCATATATATGTTTGAGCTCCTTATATGAAGATACTAAAATTTCAACATTTATTCATGTATATGTGGATTTATGTATCTAGGTTAACTTCTTAAAAAATGGGATCTGACAGTAAGTTTTTATCTTAATATTTTCTTATTTCTGGTAATTTTTTTCTGTTTCTTTCAAATAACTGCATTATTATTTTAAAATTAGGTTAATGCTCAGAAATTGTCCATCCTTCCTAGGACATTTACTTTTCAGTTCTCTCTCTTAACGGATTTATAGTTTCACCAAATAGCAGCATTTTCTTCCACAATTTCAAGATAGGACTTTTAAATCTCTTTTTGGATATACCCTTCATACTCTGCAGTAATAGCCCGTGTATCCTTGATTGCAGAGAGGCCCTGGCTGTTTGGTATTCATTTTACCTTTTTTTTTTTTCTCTCAGTCTCATCATTTCCAGAGGGAAGCAAAAATTTCCATTCAGGAAATCTTATGGCTTGTGTCATTATGTCAGTCTAAAGATTATTCTGCAAACAAGCAAACAAAGTAACAAAAACACTTAGGACTCAATAAAGCATTGAAATTCTCCTTCACAGCACAGCAGCCAGTGATACAAATTGAGTTTCACCCCATGGAACTGAAAAGTAGCTAGTCTCAAAAAGCTGGATTTCAGCATTAAAAGATGGTGGTTGTCATGGTAGGTACCATATGGGACCCTCTTAGCACTTTGCTCTTCTATCATGATGCTTTAAGAGACTCAGTTCATCTGGATTCTGTTTCAAACACTTTAAGAAGTCACATAATTATATGCAGCTAAAGATACATCTGAGATTTATTGAAAATACAAGAGGAGATGATAGTTCTCTAAGAAACATTAGGTTCTCAGAAGAAATCTTTGTAATTAGAGATGGGTTGGATAATACGGTGATTTTTTAATTTCACTGACAGGGTATATTACTCTAGCTGCTATGCTTTGTCACAGAGTTGGTTGGTTTATTTCTCTAGTGCTAAATATGACAATATGCTCTGTAAGAAATATTTTCTCTTGGAAAGTCTAGCTATTAATGCAAACCAAAACATCTGGATAAATGCATGGTAGAAACATATAGGAAAAACAAACAAAAATTGTCAAAAGAGATTAGTTTAGAAAGATACTGGAAGCTATTGAGGGAGAGTTTTTAATAAATACCATGCAGAAGCAAAATGTGAAAAAGTGATTTCTGATCTTTTACCCTTTGTTGACAGAGAATAAACAGACTGTAGAAGGAGCCAATTAATTTCTTTTTTCTTTTTTTCTAATGATACAGACCTGTTTGGGAAGTAGAGCATGGTGATTGGGATAGCATATTAAAATTCATGTTACCTTTAGATGAATTCTCACTATACATGGGCCAGATTCTGGTTTAGCAATCTCAAAGCAAATTAGCCCTTAATTTCTATTACACCTAAAGTTTATAACAAAATGTAAGAAGTTTCTAAAACAAAGGTATTCCTATTCCCTTGGTCCACATTACTCTCAACATTTTGATAATTTTTCAAAGCATCCATTAGCCAAAATAAATACTTAATAATTCTACTGAATAAGTAGTTAAGTACACAGCTATAACAGTAGTCCTTTGTGTCAAAACATGCTGTTGTTTTCCTCAAAAATTGAAAATATGGCCACAGTGTCCCTTCAATTCAGTGCAACATCCCAGGGTACTAGTTTGGGAATCACTAAAGTAATTTTGCCTATAAACTATTATCTAAAATTTGTTCGAAAATAAGTTAGGTTTTAAAATTTGTTATATCAACTTTTATTATATTTGTAAAGTAGTTTTTAATAGTCTTTTTTTTCCTTATCAGAAGCAGTGCAAAAAGCTGGAGATAATAATTTTTACTTCTCTTCACTTTTTCCAGGTTTTTCCATTTATTCAAATGTATATTATCAAATAATTCAGACATACCTCATACAATAATATTCCTATCTCAGAGGGGTTTTTTTCCTCCCATAAACATCTTTCCTGGACATGTATAGGTCAAATGAACTTTCCTCAACTTTAGCTTTATCAAAGAAAGGTATCATTTAAAAAATCCATAGAATTACCTATATAATGTTAGAGAGCATAAAAATGTAACTATTGATTTAATTAAATTTAATAATTCTGACACGCTTTTTATGTAAAGTATAAATATGGTTTATAGTACATCATACTGAATAAAACTTCTTAGATCTTAAAAAAAAAATAAAAATAAAAAATCCATAGAATTAAACAAAAATGTTATTTTTATTCATGAGGCATACTTAAATATTTATGACATAGGCAGTGAGAAATAAGCCTCACATAAGGCATTTGGAATTGCTAAGCATTTGTACTTTACTTCAAACTGGGAACAAACTCAACACCAACATTTTATTCATTTAAAGAAACACCACCTAATGGAGATCTATGCCAGTGTCAACATCATAAAACACAGCATAAGGAGATGGGTTGTGCACTAATTTTCTTATTGCCAAAATTGTACTAATGCTTGTGTCTTTACACATTGCATACATTTACCCCCATATTCAAATGTGAAAATGCCAGAAAGAGTCATGGATAAACACAGATATGCTCATATACTGTCAAGAATATTGTTGACAGTTACTGAATTTAATGGTTTGAAATAATAATGAGTGAAATGTTATAGAGATACTGAAGCAGATAGCTAGACAAGTATACATACAGATGGACTGTGGCAGAGCATAGTATATTCTTGTCAGGGTGTGTGAAGAAATGTCCGGAAGTAATGATGTGTGCGGATGATTTGTCAAATCCTAACACTTCCTAGCTGTGTGATCTTAGACATCTTCTTCAAGCTACTTGCCTCTCAGGACCCTTTGTGTAAAGTGGGGACCATACAATACATAACTCTCAGGTTTGTTACAAAGATTAAATTAGTAAATATACGTAAAGAATGTAGGGGCGCCTGGGTGGCTCAGTCTGTTAAGTGTCTGCCTTCTGCTCTGGTCATGATCCCAGGATCCTGGGATCGAGCCCACATCAGGCACCCTGCTCAGTGGGGAGTCTGTTTCTTCCCTCTGCCTCTCCCCTGATTGTGCTTTTTCTGTCTCTCTGTCAAATAAATACATTTTAAAAAATATAAATTAGTGCCTGCAACTAATAAATGATACTGAAGCATTAATAATTGCCAACATTATTGTTTTTGTTTTTTAATAAAATAAAAAATAAAATAAAAAATGTCATGTACAAAATGTCAAAGATCCAGAAGTGAACAAAGGCATATTTTAATTTTAGAAAATAAATCAAAGAATAATCTTAGTTATTTATATTTAGTGTATATAAAATTTAAAGATGTTTCATATTTTATTTTGCATCTTGACATAGAATAATATTCAGCCATTAGTAATGTTTCTGCCCTAATAAAAATGTTTGATGACAGATCTTAGCATTTAATTCACTGAAAAGCTACTGTAAATTAGTTAACATTTTAAATTACATTTCTCAAAATTTATACCTGCTTTTCAAAATAATAAATGAAAGTGATTACAGAAGATTAGCAGAATATGAATAATTGTTTTAAACAATTATATAAGCAATGAAATTTGAATAAACAGGATGAATAGAAAGTAAAACTCTCTAATATTAACAATTTTAACTTACTTTTTTGGCCATTCTAACTGGTGTAAGTTGGTATCTCAATGTGGTTTTGATTTGTATTTTCCTGATGGCTAGTGATGTTGAGCATTTTTTCATGTGTCTGTTAGCCATTTGTGTGTCTTCTTTGGAGAAGTGTTTCTTCATGTCTTCTGCCCATTTTTTGACAGGATTATTTGTTTTTTGAGCATTGAGTTTGAGAAGTTCTTTATAGATTTTGGATATCAGCCCTTTATCTGTAATGTCATTTGCAAATATCTTCTCCCTTTCCATGAGTTGCCTCTTAGTTTTGTTGACTGTTCCCTTTGCTGTGCAGAAGCTGTTTGTATTGATGAAGTCCCCAAAAGTTCACATTTGCTTTTGTTTCCCTTGCCTTTGAGACGTGTCTTGAAATAAGTTGTTATGGCCAATGTCGAAGAGATTACTGCCTATGCTCTACTCTAGTATTTTGATACATTCCTGTCTCACATTGATGTATTTCAACCATTTTGAGTTTATCTGAATAGACCAATAACCAGTAACGGAATTGAAAGAGTAATCAAAAATCTTACAAAAAGCAAAAGCCCAGGGACAGGTGGCTTCCCAGGGGGAATTCTATCAAGCATTTAAAGAAGAAATAATATCTATTCTACTGAAGCTATTTAAAAAAATAGAAACAGAAGGAAAACTTCTAAACTTCTATGAGGTTAACATTACCCTGATCCCAAAACAAGGTAAAGATTCCATCAAAAAGGAGAATTACAGATCAATATCCCTGATGAACATGGATGAGAAAATACTCAACAAGATCCTAGCCAACAGGACCCAAAAATACATTAAAAGGATTGTTCACCACAGCTAAGTGGGATTTATTCCTGGGATACAAATGTGGTTCAACATTTTCAAATCAATAAATGTGTCAGAGCACATTAGTAAAAAAGATAAGAACCATATCATGCTCTCAACTGATGCAGAAAAAGCATTCAACAACATACAACATCCATACCTGATTAAAGCTCTTCAGAGTACAGGGATAGAGGGGACACTCCTCATAAATACCATTTATGAAAAGCCCACTGTGAATATCATTATCAATGAGGAAAAGTAGAGCTTTACCCTTAAGGTCAGGAACATGACAGGGATGCCCAGTCTCACCAGTTTTGTTCAACATAATGGTCTAGCCTCAGCAATCAGACAACGAAAAGAAATAAAAGACACCTAAATTGGCAAAGAAGAAGTCAAACTCTCTCCTTTCACAAATGACAGGATACTTTACGTAGAAAATCCAGAAGACTCCACTCCCAAATTACTAGAACTCATACAGCAATTCAGCAATGTGGCAGAATACAAAATCAATGCACAGAAATCAGTTGCTTTTCTATACACTAACAAGGTCACTGTAGAAAGTGAAATTAAGGAATTGATTCCATTTACAACAGCAACAAAAACCACAAGATACCTAGGAATAAACTTAACCAAAGAGACAAAGGATCTATACTCTAGGAACTACAGAACACTTATGAAAGACATTGAGGAAAACACAAAAAGATGGAAAAACATTCCATACTCATGGATTGGAGAAATAAACATTCAGCATTTTTCAAGGAGGTGGATCAAACAATCCTAAAACTTGTATGGAAGCAGAAAAGACCCGAAATCTCCAAGGAAATGATGAAAAAGAAAAAGCTGGGGGCATCACATTGCCTGACTTCAAGCTATATTACAAAGCTGTAATTACCAAGATGGCATGATATTGGCACAAAAAAAGACAGAAAGACCAATGGAACAGAATAAAGAGCCCGATATAGACTCTCAACTCTATGGCCAACTAATCTTTGAAAAATCAGGAAAAAATATCCAATGGAAAAAAGACAGTCTCTTCAATAAATGGTGCTGGGAAAATTGAACAGCTACATATAGAAGAATGAAACTGGACCATTCCATTACACCATACATCTTGACCATTTTTAAGTGTACAAATCAGTGTTGTTAAGTATACTCACATGATGATGCAATAGATCTCTTAAAACCCAACATGGTTCTTTAATTGACAAATATAGAACTAATTGTATTTTTAAAATTTATTTATTAGTTTTTAAGCATTTTATTTATTTGAGAGAGAGACAACACGAGCTGGAGGGAAGGCAGAGGGAGAGGGAGAAGCAGACTCCTCGCTGAGCAGCAAATTCAACAAAGGGGACCAATCCCAGGACCCTGAGGTCAGGACCTGAGCCAAAGGTCAGAGCACTGAGCCACCCGGTGACTCCTAACTCTACTTTTTTTTTTTTTTTTTTTAAAAACCAACTCCTTCCAGACAAATCACTTAGGTATTGCCCACACAATTTTCATGTTTAGTTAAATTTGAACACATAAGTAAGTTTCAGAGTTGTATTATAGAGTTTAGCTCATGTCTCTGTAATTTTCTCTTTGGACAGGGATGCAGTTTCAGTCTATCTGCTTTAGGCAGATAGAGAAAATGTTTCCAGGGCATTTGCTCCTATTGGTGGAAGTCATTGTCAAGGATGCAAAGGAGCAGATCTGCTTCAGAAACATAGTAAATAGAAAGAGTTGGCCAAGAATGCTTTAGAAATAGAGTGAATAGAGGTAGGAGCACAGTATATATATATATATATATATATATATATTTTTTTTTTTTTCTTTTCTTTTTGTTGAATGAAAGATTTTATCTCTGGTAGTTAACCAGATCATTCCTACTTACAAATGAAACATTCTGCTCTTAGAAGGCTTCATCTATTTCCTAGTTGGTGCTTTAAAAGTAAAAGGGATTTAAAGCCAGTGAATTATTAGTGAATAACAACTTTACCATTATCTCTGTGATCCTCAATAATTTACTTAAGCATCATTTGCTTCAGTTTCTTCCATAAAAAAACATTAAAAATTCCCTTTAAGAGATTTGCAGTTATATGAAGTACATTGAAGAATAAGTGAATTATATTAATCTATACCTTGTTACCTCTTGCTCTCTACCTTCTTATCCATACCTGAGCATTCAATATCTGTCTCTGATCTACCATTTTAGATTCAATTGAGGGCCTTCCTGGGAATATGTGCTCATTTCGAATAAAGTAGAATGAAGTCAGGAGGAAGAAGAAAAACCCAAAGCTCATGGGAGATGACCTATCCCTTCTTAGTGTTAATGTCATCCTCTGTGACAGAGTCCGTCTTTGTGTTGGGATAAAAATTCACAATACTGAGATACTGACATTTTTATATTATTTAAAATGCCTAGAGACATTCAGGAAGTTTCAATTCTGAAAATTTATTCTGATAGGGGTCCTTCCCTAAAACACTAAATCTTTTGCCAAGTTCATGACATTTTAACCAAGAAAAAATTCCCTGCCTAAAACTCTTTTCTTTTGAGATTAATTTTAAAATTCATAACAAGTAAAGACTGATAGTTGATATTTGAAATAATATTTTATAGTTATAAATAGCACAACTTTTTCGTTAGGATTTTGAAATTTTTTTTAATAGCTCATGAATTTTTGGAAAATTTTTGTTTGAGAAGAAGCAAATATTACTACCTTTATTTTTTTCCTATGTAGAAACAAAAGTTAAAGAGGTTTGTCTGAGGGCATTTCATAGATGATAGAAATTGGGATTAAAATTCATGACTTCTGATGTACTTCTCTAGGCATGAGAGACTATGTTACCTTCTCGAATATCTACAAGTCTCATACTTCTAAAAAATATTTTAAGACTATGAAATTCTATATTCATTGTCTTATTGATAGTCATTTATATAAGTTTCCTTGCTATCTATAAATATTTTAGGAATATATTTTATAAAAAACATTTCAGAAATGCAAAAAAACCCCATTATATATTCTTTCGGGGTATTCTTGAATGGAGTAATGAATCTTCACTGGATACAAAACTTGCTTTCTTAATGTTAGCTTAATGATTTTCTGTTTTCGTTGCAGTTGTCAGCTTCGCTTTTTTTTTTTTTTTACACTCACTTCAAGTAGATAAAAAAGGTTAAGTATATATATTTTTATCTTTCAGTAACAAAATGTCAACATGTTTATAACGTGCTAAATGTAAAAAAATGTATATTGAGCATTTTCTCACCTACATACAGAATACTAACTACTGAGTAAACTTTATTATATATTACTACTTTATTGTGAATTAAACTTTTAAAACTGATTATGTCTTATTTGTGAAACTTTTGAAGAAATCATTAGATATATAGAGATAACTTTCTAATATGAATTTCCAGTTATACCTATACAATATATTTGTGTTTGTTTCATTGCCTAATGTCATATAAATTGTCGCTTTTATATAACTTATGTTGTTTGAACTTCATTCAATAAACAGCTCACAATAAAATAATTTTTTAAAAGACTATTTACTTATTTGACAGAGAGAGCAAGAGAGGGAACACAACCAGGGGGTGGAGCTGAAGAGGGGAAAGCAGGCTCCTTGCAACAGGGCTCATCCCAGGATGCTGGGATCATAACCTGAGCCAAAGTCAGACACTTACTGACTGTGCCATCCAGGCAACCCACAATAAAGTAATTTTAATAGAATATCACGGTTTTCAGTGAAATAGTCAATAATATATCTCAATGACCGCTTAAAACATTTTGTTATAAATGTTAAAGGTATTAAATCATGTAGTCATTTTCATTTTTAAATACATCTTCATTTCTAGAATTCATTTCTTTGTTACTTCTGTGTACTAGTTAGGAAGATACAACAGATCTTCTCATTTCAAAGTTCAAAGGGCATCAAAATGCAGTCAGTTGCAGCTTTGAATTAATTATTGCTATTTTTGTAATGCATAAAGAACCTGTGTCAAATTCAGTAACCTTGATCTTAAAATCAGTGCCATATCATCTCGTATTAAAGTACCAGATGTTGTCAATTTGCAGTTTACACATTTAAATACTATACTAATCTAAAATATGCCCTTATTAGAATTATAAAGAAAACATGATTCCTTAGCTTATCACTATTGTATGAATAAAAGGGACTGATGAGTTATTTTAAAAATTATAATAGCATTTTTAATTCAAATTCATTATTAATGTATTTCTATGTTTGTGGCTAAAATATTTCAGAACTAACAATTCACAATATTATTAATTTTCCTATAAAGTAGCTCCCTAACTATGGAAATGACCCAAATGAAGCAAACTGTAAGAGAAATAAAATACATTCCCCGTTGATAAACTAAAAGCAAAGTGACAAAATTCTTGGCGTACTTGGTAACATCGTATCAACATTTGATACCTGCCTAATTGCTGCCCTTTTATGTTGGATCTCTCAGTGTTCATTAAAGCCATAAGCAACGGCACATCAGTAAGCAAGCTACATTTGCAAACCAGAACTAAAAGTAGGGGTGCCTGGGTGGCGCAGTTGGTTGAGCCATCAGCTCTTGGTTTAAGCTCAGGTCATGATCTCAGGGTTGTGAGATCAAGCCCCACATGGACTCTGTGCTCAGTGCTGAGTCCTGCCAGAGTTTCTCTCTCCCTCTCCCTCTGCCCCTGCCCCCCCCCCAACGCACACCTCCTTGAGGGAAAAAAAAATAAGTAAAAGTAAGGAATCTTGGAAAAAGAATTGGGTTTATTGACCTTAAAGTTGCTATTCTGAGCCAGGATGTTTCAGTTTCTAATTTCGTCACGGATTTTCTTTCTTAGCATAGGCAATCTTTATTGTCATGTTAATTTTAGAATGAGTCACCTTTGAAAAGAAAATATGTGAAGTCTCCCCATGCTTCTGAGCTGTTCTTTCCCAACCCTGCATATGGAATTACAGCCCTTTCTGACTCCCACATAAAGAATCATGTGTAGATATCTGTACCTGTATCTACATGTATGTATGTCCACATCTAAATCGTCTATATAATCTTATCCATCTGCAAGTAAAACTATATCTGAATATGTATATGCATTTCCATGCCAACATACAGACTACTGTTTGGCTACTCAAATCTCAAAAGAAATGGCGCTTCTTTGACCCATTTTGCTAATCTGCTTTCTTTTTGTACATCAAAGCAACTGAAGGCTCAATGATGTGAAGCCAAGTCCTTTACACTTTAGTTTCCAGGAATTATACGTACAAATTCCTGTTATTGGGTTGGCTTTCTGAAAGGATCTGGGGCCCTGTGGTTGTCACCAACTTCTTGGGCTGTGACATCTCACCAGAGATGTCCTTTGAGAACAGCTTCTTAGGAAGCTGTAAGTTTTACCTGTGTCAACACGCCAACCATTCTTCTGGAGATTGCTTGAGCATTTTAAACTAACCTGAAAGGGATTTATTGTCCATCCTTTGAAAGCATGGTTAGCAAGAAATCTGAAGTAGCTGTGTGTCATTGCTAACAAAGAGTGAACTTTTCAATGATAGCAGAGTGACTTTCAGTGACCTTCGTAACACTGTTTCCTATTTTCCTGTCAAGACACTGTGCAGTATGAAGTACTCTTAGGGTGGGAAAATTTGACAATGTTCTATTTCCCCAAGAATTTAGGACCATAAAATTTAAGTGAGTGACAGACCTACTCAGTTTTAGTAAACAATAATCTCACAAAATGTACCCCCTGCCTTTCTTCTTGAGAGATCCAGGATTTAAGCCTGACTTTTTCTTTTCTTTTTTTTTTTTTTAATTCCAAAATGATGCTGGTGTGAGATTCTAAAGTACTGTCCTTTTTTTAGATGTTGGATTTACTATTTCTTGAAGGAAGTAATTAATGGGCTACTGAGTTGTTTACAGAGTTTGTTCCCAAATATTTAGAGCTCTAAATAATTGTACTGGGGAGATTTAGAAATGTTAGCATCACTACCATCTAGAAAAGAAAAAAGAACATGCTGACTAGCTATGATGCTGAAAAGCTGGACTGCTGACAAAAATATATTTTTTCCCACTGGGGGAAAAAAAAGTTCATCCGTCTGAGATAAATAGTTGTACAGGTTAAGAAACGAAGACATATGCTTTCAAAATTTTATTATGAAATTCTGAATTCAAATTAAGAATTATTTTTATTCCAGTACAATTTTAGTCCTTTTACTCAGTAGTTTTCTGAAAATATTCTGGCTCTACTGTGTTATTTCTCTAATTTTGCTTATATCCTTACATAAAACTCTGTCTGCTAGTTAGTTTGTAAAAATAATTGATTATTTTGAGTTGAATGGGAATATGTTCATTCAAAAGGAAGAATAATACATACACAGCTGTTGGAAAATAAGTTTAAAAGTATTACTGTATATAAAGACTCTTCTTTTTCCCCTAAGAAAAGAAAAACGATGCTAAGGAAATAAATCCAAAGAGGGAAAAAAAAAAATCAAGATGTGCTGAGTATTTTCTTTGACTATGATCCTAAAATGATGTTCTTAAAATAAGTACAGAAAAGTACACACAAATTGCATCTGCAATAAATCTCAAATTAAGTCTAGTCATTAAAGTAGACCTGGTCTCATAAAAATATTTTCAAATGATTGGATCAAAAATAGAGAAAACAAGAAGGATAGAGTAATAATTCAAAATTACAGAGCTGGCCAAAATGAGAAGTTAAAAATGGCACTGATTTTCTTTATTTGGTAATTACTGTCTTATCTCTATTTAGACTTCTTCCCTTTTGTGCATTTTTTGGATGGAAATTCATTTCTACTGAATCTACATCTACTGTTAGTTTCAAATCCAACCATTAAGGCTCAGTACTTCTGAGACTTAGTATTTTTATTGATTCCTAATTAATTCACATTTATAGGCACCAACACGGTTTTGCAATGTAGTTATTTTCTAGCTTGTTTGAATGACGGAGAGAGAAAAAGAGAGGGGTGTTTCAGAACATGTAATCCTTGAAGCACTTCCACTTTATACTACTGGTAAAATATATTGATATCCTGTTGTCCCAATGTTTAAAATTCTTTTCTTTCCTTTTTAATTAACCATTGTTTATTAAGTGTATATAATGTGTATACAATCTTTCTAGGGCTCGAATTAGAGTATTTTGCTAGTAATAAACTCTTCTCCATTAGAAAAGGTGAAGCTGAAGGGCAATTCTTGGTAGAATGGCAGAAAAATGGTGCTCTGAGCAGTTAACTCTTTTTTTTTTTTTTAAGATTTTATTTATTCATTTGACAGACAGAGATCACAAGCAGGCAGAGAGACAGGCAGAGAGAGAGGAGGAAGCAGGCTCCCTGCCGAGCAGAGAGCCTGATGTGGGGCTTGATCCCAGGACCCTGGAATCATGATCTGAGCCGAAGGCAGAGGATTTAACCCACTGAGTCACCCAGGCACCCCTGAGGAGTTAACTCTTATTTGTAACACATTAATGCTGGCATCATGGTGACTGACACATACCACGATTTGTATAATCATTTAAAAATAAAAAGCGATAAGTAGTATTGGTCAGAAAATAGATCACTTCTTCCCCTCAAAGAACACTACATACTTGAGGCTTAAGTAACTTTTCCCCAGGTACCAAAACAAACAGACAGATACGCCCCCACAAAAAGTGGTGAGTAAGGTTTCTCTTTGCCTAATGCATCACTAATTCATAGGATTTACAGGCTTTATTAATCTCCTTAAGCATGTTAGGAAAATACACGTATTCTTTCGGATGATGATAAAAGAAATCTGCACAGCTAAAACAAACAAACAAACAAAAAGGTAGAGCCTGAAGTACAACTACCACCCCAGGACAGTCCCTTCCTCTTCTCTGCTGTATCACTCTATGATGAGCTGACACACTATATAGTTTATTTATTTATTGTGTTTTTTGTCTCTCTTTTCAAAGTTCAGTGTGAGTTCCAAGAGGCCAGGGATTCTGTGTGTTTCCTTCACTGCTGTTATCTCGAGCGCCTACACCTGTTGCTAGCACACGAAGGAAGCTTAAAACAAATTTATTGCATGTTTGAAAAAACATATACTTCGATACAGTTCTTCCTTCTACTTAGATCCTAGAAAGTGCCATAAGTACTCTCAATTAGTGATACATGATAATTAACTCCATCAGGATTTAATTGGGTAAAACCTTCAGCTGTAGTTTGTGACATAAAAATATAATAAACAGATGTCCCTTTCACAAGGACCTACAGCATAGCTTATCAAGATACCACAGAATTACATGGTAGGAAATGACACTGGACAAATGTGGATTTTATAGAACTGCAAAAGTGGGATTTATACAAGATAGGCAGACTTGTAAGACTGAGAACACCAATTCTTATTCCTACACACATATATATATATTTTTTTCTCTTCAAATGGATTTTTTTTTTTTTTTTTTTGCTTATAGGACTTCTTATTACCCATGAGAGATTATTCAACACAGAAGCAAATCTCAATGTTTCTTCTACTGATTCTTTCTTGCAAGAAATGATGCTCTAAGAACATCATTTCTAGCTCAGTCAACTGTCTCTTACTTTCCCTTCTGCTTTGTGAAACAAAGAAAGCTTCTCGACCCAATCACTGCTGCTTTCTTACCAACAAGAAAGAGTGGATTTACATATAATTCCTATATTGTTCTATGGAAGCAGCCTACATGTGTAAATTGCTAGAAACCCTCCATTTCCTTTTGGGGAAGTTGATTCTAAGTCGGAATCTTTTCATTTTATTTAGGTGCTGGTGATGAAGCAGTGGAATAAAGTAAAGATCAGAGCATTACCAATATGGAATTAAAAATAGGACACATGGAATCCCAGTTTTAGGGTCTGTGGTGAGTCACTGAAGTGTGTGTTGGGAACACTAAAAATGAGATGATATAACAGAATTGAAGTTATATTGGCACCAGGTCTCAGTGAGCTGATTGATGTTCAATTCAATTCTATATTTTTTTATAATCAACTTTTCTTTGAATTTTATTTTAGATTTACAGAAAAAAATTTTGAAAATTGTAGAGAGTTCCCATATATTCCACACCTCATTGCCCCTATGAGTAACATCTTACACTAGTACTACTACATTTATCAAAAACAATGAACCTGTACCATTATATTATTAGCTAAAATTCATGCTTTCTTAGTTTATTGCCAAACGCCCTTTTTCTATTCCAGGATCCTATCTATGATACCATATTATTCCAATTAGTTTAGTTTTTAATTAAACAAACAAAAAATTCTGATTTTTTTTTCATTGACATACAGTGTATTATATGCTTCAGGGGTACAGGTCTGTGAATCATCAGTCTTTCACACTTCACAGCACTCACCATAGCACAGACCTTCTCCAATGTCCATAACCCAGCCACCCTGCCTCTCCCTCACCCACCTGCCAGCAAACTTCGGTTTGTTTCCTGAGATTAACAGTATATTATGGTTTGTCTCGTGGTTCAATTCTATCTCATCAGCATTGGTTATTGCTTTTTTTTCCTTTCCTAATGCTTTACAACAGTTATGTCTACCTGAGTGATTTTATGCATTTTCTTTGTTCTTAGAAATGTTTTTAAATGTATATTATGTTGAAAAGTGCTGAGTTTCAAGGTTTAGTTTAAGGACTACCCAGCTGTTTTTATTTTTTTTTTCCCTCCTTACTAACTAAATCAATCCATTCACACCATTTTCTGAGCAACTATAGCAAGTCAAGCACTAACCAGGTACTGAATTCTATCTATATGGCCACAGAAAGAGAATATAAAATTAGTTATACATGCTCATATAAAAGTTGCATAAGGAGATATGAGCATAAATTACTGAAGTACTACATAGGTTTGGGGGTCAAGTTGGATAAACACCTTCTGGCTGCTAGAGGGATTCATGAATGGCAACACCTGAATGTCAAACATAAACCACACTTCTGAGGATTTACTTTCTAGGCAGAGAGTCCTAAGGCAGGAATGAGCTCAGTACACAATGGAGGGGATGAGGACATGGCTCCAGTGTGGTAAGCAAGGTGGTCAGAAGTGACAGCGACAGAAGATTGGATGGAGAGGTAAAGTCCAGCTCATGTAAAGCACCGTGATTTCATTTTTTTTTTTTTTAGTTCAATCCTAGAGGATAATTTTATAGCCCTTTCCTGATGTAAGTCTATGATGGTGTGGCCACAGTTGGAATTGTTAGTATTAATCTAATCTCAATGTCCTCTTTATTTTAGTTAAGGAGATTATCCTGAATAATAATTGTTCTTGATAACAAGATCCATAGGGAACCCAAGTCAGAGGGGGACTTTGAATTTGATATATCTGTGCCCATGAGAGCACAGAATCAAACAAACACAACATATGCACCCACACATACATCCCTCCTCACAGTGAATTAAGTCAAACATCACAAGTAGGCTCCACTGGTCTTCTCTGGCAATACTCAAAACAACAACAACAATGACAACAAATCCAACCAAAACAAACAAAAAATATTTCATGAAGAGAAAAGCTTAGGAGATAGATAACTAGATACGTATATCGGTAGATACATAGATACATAGATCTGATACACTGAGTTCATTGAGCTGGACATTTAGACATAAGATATATACAAGACTGGTCTGTCTCTTGACTATGTTACTTCGGACATTCTGGGCAGGCCAAAACTACCAGCAGGTTTGGAGAATCATATGCTCCACAGGAAAACTTATCTGATCTTTAAATAGCCGGCAGGATAGGTAAGGTCATTCTCAGTTCCTGCCTAGTTGAATTAAAAGAAGACAAAGTTTCTCTATAAGAGAATGCAGCAACTGCCCTATAACTAAAACAGAGGTTCCATAATCTCAGTGTGACTTCATTTCTATAACATTTTGATACTTTCTTAAATTGTTTATTTCTTATTTTTTACATTGTCCCAACTAAAAGTTTTTTTCTGTGACTCCTAATGTGTTAAATGGTTTCCGAAAAATTTCCCTAAAATTCTCAATGTTGATAGTGATGTAAATCTAGTCTACTATAATAAAAATAAAGAAAAATGTTATATGAACTTAATCTGAAAAGTTTCAGAACTTCAGATCAGCAAGGTAAAAAAAAAAAACAAAAAACAAACCCAAACCCAAAAAACAGTAGGAATAGATGAAGAAGATGGAACAGATTTCAGTAACCAGATGGACTAGGTGATACATGAAAGATGCCATATTGGTCCAGATCGCTTGCTTTGGACTCAGAGAACATCAAATTTTAGACTGGAATAAAATGAAAGTATGCCAGTAAAAATTATTAGCATGGCGACTAGCATATAGTAAGCTATCAAAAACTGGTATTTATTAGGTTTTCAGCATTCAGACTTTTATCATGCCTTGAGTATAACGTGTATGCACATTGTAATGTGAACTTTAATAAGTTATGTAAAAGGAGATTACAAAGTATTTATGTTTAGCCATGTCTACATTGTTGCTTGCTTTCTATAGCACATCATTACAAGAATCTAACATCCTGTTTCAAGTATTTTGTTTTTATTTGAGATATGAATATCATTCTGTATAAACTTACATTTGAAGTTCATATTAAACATTTACAGTTTTTGTTTTTATAAATATATGTTACTTTAGGTGTAAAATTTACATATAAATTGAAACAAAAATAAAACTTCTCTGAAAGACAAATCTCCAGCCATAATTTAATGTTTATCTTCCTGTATTGAATTTAAGCCCAGAAAAATTGATGCGGATAATTCTTTCTTAATAGTACCTTATAAAACCTCTTAAAAGGATTCATGACAAGAGCTTAGCTAATCTAAATTCATTTGTATTTGGCCATATGAAACACACTTAAAGTATGCCTGTTCTTTTATTTTTAATATATGTTTCAACCCTGTAGTACAATATGTGTGTTTTCATATATAAAATGTATTCTGTGATTGTCATGTGTTTTCACATTTTTGTGAAGAAAGGTTTTTCGTTGTTGTTTCTTTAATATCTTAATTGAACTCAATGTTTCTTGAGAATTTTTTCATATCCTAATAAAGGAAATAATCAGTGAAACAAGTCTCTTTTTATTCTAGAAAAATATATGAAATAGCAAAAAAAAAACCCTATACATATTGCTATTCAGAAGTTTGTACATTCAGTCAATGTGTGTATTTCTGGACATCATCACAATGATAAAATAACACTCATTTAACTCACTCTCTTCATCATCTCTCCTTGTGTTAAATGTAGGTGAGGAAAAAAAGTGCTACTTAATAAAGATGTAATGAATGTTTCTTTTCATTAATGTGTCTTTTCATAATTAAAATTTAAAAATATTTACCTCCTATTTATTCATAAGCACACCGAGCATTATAAAAAATAGTAACATTTAATATTTGGAAAATAATGCAAAATTTGTTCCATCCAATTAGTATTAATTATGATGTGTTCTTAATTATATTTGTATAATTTGTTTCATCCTATTTGTATTAATTATGACGTGTTTTAACTACAGCTGAGGGACTTTACTTTGGCCATTTGGGCTAAAGCATAAAGTATACATTTAATCCCAGAAGAATAAAATGAGAGAGATGAGACACCGCTTTTTTACAGACCTGTAATACCAGGATACCATAGTCAGGCTGCACTGTGTGGGCAGGGAAGAGCTATCAAAATACATGGGTAGGAATAGAGAAAATAACATTTCTTCAAGAATATTAGCCTGGCCTTTCTCGTGAATAAAGACTAACAGAAGATGAGAAAGGGAAGGGGAAGGGAGGAACCAGAAAAAGAAATTAAGTTGAAATGTCTTTGTTGTTAGATGATTTGTGTTGCAAGTTATGGGAATTACTAAAAATAGTAATGAACAAGCAGTTGAAGATGGGTCAGAGGAGATGGAACCACCACTTTGGGGCTGGAAGTATAGATTTTAGAGCCATATAGCTATATTTGGAAGAGAAATAGAGACATTAGGAGGAGGAGAATAACCCCTGTAGTTTAGTATATGGAGGAAAAAAATGAACAAGAATAGTATATTAAGAAATTATAATGGAAGGAAAATTGAAGGAAGAAATAGCCCCAAAGGAGATGGGGCAGTTGCAACCAGGGACTGCAACAAGTCCCAGGAGACTAAAATAACATGAAGGACAGAGAAGCAAGAGTCTCCAGGCTTGAATGAGCTTTTATATCTTGTTGATTATTTTTGACAGCAAAATGTCCCTAAATGTGTTATTCCGATCTAGTATTTGTAAATTATGGACATTGTTCATAAATCTGAAAGCCACCAGAGGATTATTAGAGCGAATTTGAACTTTTAACCATCAGAATGTTTTTCAAGACATACTAAAGCTGCAAATAGTAAGAACAAAATCAAACTACCTTATACTGTAGGCAGTAAAACGTAAATCAGTTGATCAGATCACACTGTATTTGGGAAGTGGGTATTTGCCTTTTACCCAATCAGATTTCTGTATGTTCACTTAAACTCCTTCAACAACTCCGGTAGAAGGACAACTGTTAACATCCATATATCAAACTTACTGTAACAACTACCACAAACATTGTAGCTCAAAAGAAGACATTTATTACATCTTACAGTTCTGTAGGTCATAAGTGTGGGTGCAAGGGCTGCCTGGACAAATATCCTATTCCAAGCTGTGTTAACAGATGTTATTTGGCAGCATTTGGTGGACTGTTCATCTGGTTTGGATGATTCAGTGTAGCTTCTGCTCTTTGTGAGGATAGCTAGGAGTTTCGGCTCAAATGGGGTGCTATCAACTAAATCTTACATGTGGGATATCTATGTAGTTTGGTATCTTTAGGGTAGATGACCTTAATGTATTTACTCACAGCTCCTGAAGGGCAGTGAAGCTGTCAGTCTTCTTAAAACCTGGGACTAAAATTAGTATACCATCACTTTTTATTTAAAGTTTTTATCTTAATACCAGTTAACATACAGTGTTATATTAGTTTCAGGTGTATAATAGAGTGATTCAACACTTCCATATATCACCCTGTACTCATCAAACAAGTGTACTCCTTAATTTCCATCACCTATTTAATCTATCCGTCTAAACCCCTCCCCTCTGGTAACCATCAGTTTGTTCTCTATAACTAGGAGTTGGCTGCTTGATTTACCTATCTCTTTCTCTTATTTTTTTTTTCATTTTGCTTGTTTTGTTTCCTAAATTCCACATATGAGTGAAATCGTATAGTATTTGTCTTTCTCTGACTTATTTTGCCTAGCATTATACTCTCCAGCTGAATCCATGTTGTTGGAAATGGCGTAACATGACTTTGACCATTTTCTTTTGGCTAAGCAAGTCCCCTTGAACAGAATGGAAATTTAATTCCACTCCTCAGTGTGGGTAACAGCAAAACATTTCCAAGTATCTTTAATCTACTATAGTTGAGAAAAATAATGATTAGTTCTGTTTCTGCCTCTGTCATACCCTCACATGCACAGGAAAGAGGAGATTCATCAACAGATAAGAAGGGAAAGGAAAAACGTATCATGTAGTAAAATTAAAAAAAAAAAAAAAAAAACACCTTATAAGCATCCTCCATAAATAGAGTGACTCAAATCATTATCTCATAATGAATCTTCTCCCTAAAGAATTTAGTAAATATATAATAAGTTATTTGGTTGTGGACTTTCTGAAAATACTACTATAATAACTTTTTTCTTTTCTACTCTGACAGTCTGTATAATACAGTCTAAAATTGAAAAGAAACATGAAATAAGCCTTCTCCCTCAACTTTAACATAAAAGACCAAAGTAATTAATTTTGTGTTATGCATTTATCTATTTTTTTAGAAAGAAACAACATTTTCACTGAATTTTGCAATACATTTTTAAATTAAAGGCAATAGTGACATATTTGATTAGAAGTTCATGGATATACATGACTGACCAACCAATGAAAACTCTTTCATAATAACTAAGAATTAATGAGAAAGAAATGGAAATACAATAGTTAGGAAGAAAGTGGTACTGTGGATTTGACATTTATAATGGATTAGCTGTTAATTTTTCCTCTTCTATATGTTGCTCTAATAAGATTTGTCAGAATACTGTACAATTTATCTTCTTGCACATTTCTCTTACAAATGATGGATCACTGCATATTATAAGCCAAATTTTCAAATAAAATGAAGAGACTTGCTTCCAGCAACAGATGCATTTGAAATAATGGCATTTATATGATTATAACTATGACACCTATGTCCTACTTTTCTTTTTTCAAAAATATTTATATAATCATGGCTAGACTACCAATTAAATTATATTAGCATTTTGGGGGGGAGGGGGTTAGAGTATCGTAGTTCATGTGTAAAGCAGGTACTATTTCTACCTCTTTCTCTTTAATTTTCTTACCTTCCTTTTTTTCTGTTTATTTTCCTTCATCTTTCTTGCTCACTGACATGCTGCTCTATTTCTCTTTCTCTCCCCAATGTCTTTGTCCCCCTTTCCTTGTCTGTTTCTGTATCACCATCTCTGTCTCTAGTTTTCTTTGTTTCTCTCATTGAATTTGGTCTATTTATGCCAAAAGAAAAGAGATTCTAAAACACCTTTTAATAGAACATTCTCAGTAGATTCAGTAGATGTTTGCTGAGTCAATGTCCATGTAGAATGTAGTCCAAGAAAGACAGTTCCAGTGGGTCTGCGTGTATGAAGCTAAAGCCAAGTGGACCAGAGGTACTGCAAGTATAAAACTTCAGTACTTCAAAGCCAATATAATTTTGGTCCTGGGTCAGTCTATGTCACCAAAATTTTAACCTGACCTGTCACTCTCTTTGGGATTAGGTATTAATCCTCTATCCTCTCCTTCTTTTTATTCCTCCCAAAATAAATATGCAATCGTGACCACCTATTAAGAAACATCACAACCTCTCTACTCATGAAACAATCCTTGTGTGCTACTCTGCAACAAACATATATGGGCAGAAAGGTCAATTTTTCAACCAGCATAGACACATGAAGTCTAGTTTTCTATAAATCTAATTGGATTTTCAATATTAGCTAAAATTTACTCTTTAGACCTGGATTTGGAACCCTAACAGCACTATTCATACTTTGCTGTAGAACTTCATCAGGAAAACTACTAAATAATAAAAACTGATACAGAAAACTTGTTATCGATTATTTATTAAGATATTAACACAATGTTCTCTTAATTATATATGTAATATTTCCCTCTTTAATTTATATGTAATATTTAAAGATATTTGAATAATATAAGACATTTATATGGGTCCACATAAATTAAAATGAAAAAGAAACTTTTTTTTCCATTTTGACATCTTTCTTATGTTCAGTTAGCTAGAATATAGTACATCGTATGTTTTTGTGTAGTGTTCAATGCTTCATTCGTTGTGCATAACACCCAATGCTCATCAACCTTTAAATTTATTCCTACTCTAAATTAAAATTGTTTCTATTTTACAAAATCTAAATTAATTAATTCTTATTTGTAAACTTTATCATTGATAAACATGGTTATGCATTAAATGATTTAGCTAGAATAATTGTTTCTTTTTAAAAAAATCTCATTTTCGCCCAATATATAACTTTTAAGGAAACGGGGTTATAACACACTTAACATATTTAACACCATTTATTTCAGGAAGTTTTAAGGGGCATTAGTATGAAATAAAATAAATTGGACAAGATATAGATGAAGTCAAGAAGGACAAATGAGTGGAGGGCTACATAAAATCTTTCCAACATGTATGTTGGCCTTTTGTGAGTTTTGCCAAAGGGCAAAAACATTTTTATAATATCCATAGTAGAAAGCAAACCTAACACTTAAAAGAAAACTATTTATTCTTCATATTGAAACCAAAAATTGCAGTGAGGTGTTTTTTTAAGTGACCATTAGTTTATCAAGGAGATGATGTTCATAGTACTATTTATTATACTATTCCTGACATAGATTCTTCCCAAATCACTATTCCGTAGGCAAAATTCATACATGTCAAATCCATACATTCAAAGTTTGTGGCTCTCTCATTGTCTGACTCTAGGTATGAGAAAGTGAATTTAAAATATGGCCTTTACATTTTGAAAGATAAAACTTGATAAATCTTTTTTTTCCAGAAAAAGGCACAAACACCTTTAGGATGTTTTGGTTCCATAGAAGCACAGTTGAATAACGACGAAAAACAGCATTTAGTTCCTGACGAGTCTGATTATGAAAATAACCTGGGAGTAATTTTTCTTTTGAGAGAGCAATGTTATATGATATATTATATTATATTATATTATATTATATTATATTATATTATATTTTTGGAAAGAAAGAGAATGCACATGCATGAGACAGTGGGGTGAGAGGGTGAGGCAGAGGGAAAGGAAGAGAGAGAATTTAATTTAAATTCAATTAATTAACATATAATTAGTTTCAGAAGTAGAGTTCATTGATTCATCACTCATGTAATACCCAGTGCTCATTGCATCATGTGCCTCCTTAATGTCCATGATCTCATTACCACATCCTCCCAAATCCCTCTCCTCCCGCAACCCTCAGTTTGCTTCCTATGATTAAGAGTCTCTTATGGTTTATCTCCCTTTTTGACTTCATATCTTGTTTTATTCTTCCCTCCTTTCCCCCCCAAACCTGTTTTGTCTCTTAAATTCCACATATGAATGAGATCACATGATAATTGTCTTTCTCTGATTGACTTATTTCACTTAGCATAATACTCTCTAGTTCCATCACATTGTTCCAAATAGCAAGATTTCTTTCCATAGTCAGGCTATTGTGAACATTGCTGTTATGAACATTGTGGTGCAGGTACCCCTTTGGATCACTACATTTGTATCTCTGGGGTAAATATCTAGTAGTGCAATTGCTGGGTCATAGGGTAGCTCTATTTTTAACATTATGAGGAACCTCCAGAATATCTGTATCAGCCTGCATTCCCATCAATGGTGTAAAAAGGTTCCCCTTTCTCTGCATCCTTGGCAACATCTTTCATTTCCTAACTCGTTAATTTAGCCATTCTGACCGATGTGAGGTGGTATCTCAGTGCGGTTTTGATATGTATTTCCCTGATGCCAAGTGATGTAGAACATTTTTTTCATGTGTCTTTGGCCAATTATATGTTTTCTTTAGAGAAATGTCTGTCTGTGTCTTCTGCCTATTTCTTGACTGGATCATTTGTTCTTTGAGTGTTGAGTTTGATAAGTTCTTTATAGATTTTGGTTACTAGTCCTCTATCTGATAAAACATTTGCAAATATATTCTGCCATTCTGTCAATTATCTTTTGGTTTTGTCAACTATTTCCTTTGCTGTGCAAAAGCGAAGTCCCAATAGTTCATTTTTGCCTTTGTTTCCCTTGCCTTTGGAGATGTGTCTAGCAAGAAGTTGTAGTGGCGAAATCACAGAGATTTCTGCTGAGTTCTCCTCAAGGATCTTGCTGGATTCCTATCTCAAATTTAGATCTTTGATCCATTTTGAGTCTATTTTTATGTATCGTGTAAGAAAAACATCCAGTCCATCTTTCTGCATGTGGCTGTCCAATCTTCCCAACACCATTTGTTGAAGAGAATGTCTTTTTCCCATTGGGTATTCTTTCCTGCTTTGTTGAAAATTAGTTGACCATAGAGTTGAGCATCCATTTCTGGAGTCTGTTCTGTTTCATTGATCTATGTGTCTGTTTCTGTGCTGGTACCCTACTGTCGTGGTGATTACAGCTTTGTAACAGAGCTTGAAGAACAGAATTGTGATGCCATCAGATTTGGTTTTCTTTTTCAACATCCCTTTGGCTATTCAGACTCTTTACTGGTTCCATTAAAATTTAGGATTGTTTGTTCGAGCTCTATGAAAAATGTTGATGGTATTTTGGTAGGGACATTAGCATAGATATATTAACACAGACATAGCATAACAATATTTATTCTTTCAATCCATGAACATGGAATGTTTTTCCTTTTTTTTTTTTTGGTATCTTCCTCAATTTCTTTCTTATTTTTATTTTTTATTAACATAGTGTATTATTTGTTTCAGGAGTACAGGTTAGTTGTTTCATCAATCTTATGCAATTAACACCCCTCCCCATAGTACTGTGCATTGAATTTATATACTGACACTTTGCTTAACTCCTGTATGAGTTCTAACAAATTTGGGTAGAGAGAGAGAATCTTAAGCAGGTTTCAGACCCAGGGCAGAGCCTAACATGGGGCTCAATTCACAACCCTGAGATCATGACCTGAATGGAAATCAAGAGTCAGAGGCTTAGCCAACTGAGCCACCCAAGCATATTTAAAAAATTAAAAAAATTAAAATATATATATATATATATATATATAATTTTATTTTTTAAAAAGATTTACTTATGATGGCTGCATAGTATTCCATTGTGTATATATACCACATCATCTTGATCCATTCATCTGTTGATGGACATCTAGGTTCTTTCCATAGTTTGGCTATTGTGGACATTGCTGCTATAAACATTCGGGTGCATGTGCCCCTTTGGATCACTACGTTTTTATATTTAGGGTAAATACCCAGTAGTGCAATTGCTGGCTCATAGGGCAGTTCTATTTTCAACATTTTGAGGAACCTCCATGCTGTTTTCCAGAGTGGCTGCACCAGCTTGCATTCCCACCAACAGTGGAGGAGGG
>NC_081574.1:9876142-9919110 GCF_022355385.1 Mustela nigripes | reverse complement strand
GGGAGAAGGAGGTGGGATTATGGACATTGGGGAGGGCATGTGCTTTGGTGAGTGCTGTGAAGTGTGTAAACCTGGTGATTCACAGACCTGTACCCCTGGGGATAAAAATATGTGTTTATAAAAAATAAAAAATTAAAAAAAAAAAAAAGATTTACTTATTTATTTGCCAGAGAGAGAAGGGAGAGAGATCACAAGTAGGCAGAGAGGCAGGCAGAGAGAGAGGGGGAAACGGGCTCTCTGCTGAGCAGAAAGCCTGATTCGGGGTTCGATCCCAGGACCCTGAGATCATGACCTGAGCTGAAGGCAGAGGCTTAACCCACTGAGCCACCCAGGTGCCCCATATTACCTATATTTTAAAATATAGATTCCTCATCTGTCACCTAAGACATAGTAGATCAGAATTAAGGAAGCCAGTGGTGGATATTTTTAGAAGTGCCCAAGTAAATATCATGGCCAGTGAGGATCTGGAACTACTAAGGAAGAATGGGCTGCCATTATTCAGACAATCTTCCACATATAAAATAGATTAGAACCAGACCAAATGATAACAACTAGAAAACAAAAGGTAATATGTGAAAACACTGATAAAGAAAACAATAGATTACTTTCATTTATCTCTCAGTGTATGCTGCACAGTATGTTAATTCTTAGTATCGGGTACCTCATTAATTTCTCAACTAAACAGAAACAACAGGTACTATCACTGCCATGCTCCCCAAACCACTTCATCTGATAAAAGTAAAATTTAGAAAGGCTCAGTAACTTGTTCCAGATTTCAGAACAAGTAAGGGGTAGAGTGTGATTCAACTCCAGGTAGCCTGACTATAGAGGCTGACTTCCTAACCACTGAGCTGGGTGGTAGTATGGGTAAAAGATCTCAGTACAACACAGACAGGAATCACATTTTTTAGAAAATTTATTTATTTATTTGAGGAGGGTTACAGAGGGAGAGAATATTCAAGCAGACTCCCTGTGGAGCACAAGTCTCAATGCAGGGCTTGATCTTCAAGACCCATGAAATTATGACCTGAGTCAAAGTCCAACAGTCAGTCATTTAACTGACTGAGTCACCCAGATGCCCTGTGAGTTACATTTTTATGAAGGACCACAAGTCTGTGGAATGGAGATCCCTATGGAACAAGAATGCCCCTGCTATCTACTAAGATAATCTACGTCTAGGTGAAGGCAAGATTACTCTACAATCATCTCTAATGAGAAGTTCAAGGTTACTTATTTATTTATTTATTTGGTAGGTCAGTTACACAAATTCTTTTTTTATTTTTAATTATGTTATGTTAGTCAAGGTTTTTTTTTTTTTAAGAAATAGGCAGATTGCTGGGTGTCAATGGAGCAATATATGCATTTCTTGGCCTGACTTTTAGAATCTTTCCAAACAAAGCCTTACAATATGTCCAGCTCTTTGCAAAAGTTCAAGTGAAATGAAAGATTTCTTCTATTAGAAGATGAAAGTTATGATTATATTTCATAGAGTCAATTACGGTGTCAAGTTTCTTTTATTTTGATTCTTGGTTGGATAAAGAAATTTACATCTACACATGTGTTTATAAGGTAATTAGATAGACAAAGATGAGTCAAAAAAGAAATGACAGAGCTATCTTTATGTATGTTTTCACAAAGGTCATCTGAAACAGAAATTTTTCAATTAATTTTCTGCAGATACTTCATTTCTATTTATTCCTGAAAAATAGTTAATATAGGATTATATCCCAATCATAGTAGGTAATGTTGTCACACGGCAGCTTTTTGGAACCAGCACACAACTCTGATTGTCAGGGTAATGGAGGACGCCTATACATGAATTATTCAAAGGCTTGTATAATCAGTACAGCATTCAAATTAAACCCCAGAATGTGCAAATTAGGCAATTATTCATAAAAATTATTAACATTTTAATTTTTCAGAGCTCAATGTGACATTTTGCATAGCTTTGCTTAAATATAGCATGGAACACTGTAATTAGAGCCATAGTTCCAGTTCCCATACTTAAGCACTGTATGTTTGGATGAGTGATTACAAGTCGATAAGTAATATTATTGAAATAAAAAAAAAGTAATAAAAATATTGATGATTCTGCAAATGTGAACACATGTCTGATTAGGTGAACTTGTCTATTATAATCAATGAAATATCTTGAAACTTGAATTTAATAACTTGTCTACCATTGGCCCAATTTTTTTCCCTTGGAGAATAAAGTTCACAATAATTAATGTCTCACCTGTCACACATACTATAGGCACACATGCTTGGATATAGCATATGTAGACATTGAAATACAAGAACACTTTTATTCACTTTAAAATATCAGTATATACAATTTTTCAATGACTTAGCAAAAAAAAATAGTGAGGGGCTGAGAAAATGGTGAGGGGGAATTGTATTTGGATGCTAGAAGGATTGACTGACACTGACTTTTCTGGGAGAGGTATATATTAAGAATAGCAGCAGAATTTCTGCCTTATCAAACTAAGTGGATTGTAATACAACTGAATAGCTTAGGGAATTGAAGAAATGAGCAATTTGGGAATATAAAAATTTGGTTCTTGCAAGAAATCAATGAATTTGATTTTGGACAAACTAAGTTATGGTATCATGGGAATTTCATGTAGTCATGAGCTGTTCAAAATGCTGTTGGGGTGCTATTTCAGGATTAGGCATAGGCAACAACAGATATAGGAGATTACTTTTTGGCATGGGATGGAGTAGCCCATATAGAAAGTAGCACAATAAGAAAAAAGCATTGCAGAAATCCTCACCCAATAAATAAGGGTGAAGACAGAAGATCCTGGAATACAGAAGAGAAAAAAATTTTGAAGCAGAAGGAAACCCAGGAACAAATAATATCTGGGTTAGAAAAAAAAAAAAAAAGGAAGAATGAATCTATTCGTTTTCTACTTTGCTGTAACAAATTATTATAGACTTGGTCACTTAAACAACAGAAATGTATTACTTTATAATTCTGTAGGTTAGAAGTCCAATTTGAGTCTCACTGGCCAAACTCAAGGTGTTAGGAGGGCTATATTGTTTTCCAAAACTCTGGTGGAAAATTTATGTCTTTTTCTTTTCCAATGTCTAAGGTCTACCTGCATCCCTTGGTTTGTGGTCTCTTTCTTCCATCTTCCAATCCTACAGGGTTGCACACTTTGGCCATTTTCTTATAGTCCCATCTCTCTCTGTCCACAGAGATGGAGGGTTCCTCACTTTTGAGGACACATGTGATTAGACTGAGCCCACCTAGATAATCCAGAATAATCTCCTCATTCAAGATCTTTAACTTAATTACAGATGAAGAGGACCTTCTGTCATGAATGTTAGCATGTTTACATGCTCTGGGTGTAAGGATGTCTTTGGGAGGATATTATTCTGCCTACTACAAATTTCAAGACAGACATCAAGAAATGCAAGTTTAAGGAAATATTATGGTTATAGTATCAAACATTGCACAGAAGGCAAATACTGGAATGTTGCTGCTAATTTTCCATCTTTCAGAGATGCATATTAATCCATTCTCGAGCTCTTCCAACTATGAAGATGATTTGGTTAAGCATAATGTTAAGGATATGTAAGTGAAACCAGGGGGCCGTTAGCACAGAAAGAGATAAAAAACTTTGAAGAGAATTCCCCCCCCCAAAAGACTCTACCAAAGTACTTAAGGGTAACTTTAAAAACCAAAGTCACTTGAAACAGGAAACACAAGGCAAATCAAAAGTGTTAAAAACAAGGTATACAATGTCTTTTTTTTTTTTTAAGATTTTGTTTGTTTATTTATTTATTTGAGAGAGAGAGAACAGGAGCAGCAGAAGGATGGCAGAGGGAGAGAGAGAAGCCAACTCCCCACTGAGCAGGGAGCCCGATGTGGGGCTCCATCCCAGGACCCTGGGATCATGACCTGAGTCTAAGGCAGAGACTTAACCAACTGAGCCACCCAGGTGTCCCTACACAATGTTTTTAATTCTTGATAAAACTGTAGAATCTGACCGGCTACTGTCATGTTGCCTTTAACTATCTGTGGGGAATTCAGCCCAGCTGCTGTTTCAGTCACCGAGCTCTAGCTGGAGAAAGAGCATACATGAAAGGGGCTGGACATGCTTGGAGGCTGGTGTCCTCAAACACCAGAGTGGCTCATAATGCAAACTCCAGTACTGCCAGTGCTGACCAATGTACACATGAACACCATTTGATGGAAAGAGAAGAACTGTTCTTCCAAGAATTGACATGATACATAGGTAGAGTTAAATGCTGAGAAATCAAGCCCTCAAAATAACTTTCTTCAATTATACTTTGAAAGCTGCACAATGTATTAACCATTCATTATTTTGTGTTTTTTTTTAAATAAATAAATCCTACAGAGAGGAAAAACAGAATCTTTAAGCATATGTAAGGCACATTTCTCTCTTAAATCTAATTCTGTTTAAAGAGAGCATGAAAAACACATTGAAAAAGTAGAAAAATGCCACAATGTGGGGTAATCTTCAATTTGATGATGTGATTTTTTCCTAGAATCATGATACAGCAGAAGTGATTAACTTTTGAAACAAAAAGCTCAGAAATAAATCTCTGATCTCACATTGTGCTGTGTGATCTTATCCAATATATCTGTTACATCTTATCCAATATCTCTTGTTATTATATAAATGGATACAATGATACTAATTCTGAAGTAGTGATAAGAAATTAGAGAAATACAAAGTACATGTAACAGTTTCTGTTGAACAACAGGCATTCGAAGTTAGGAAACAATAAGAGCACTAGAAGTATTTATCTCCCAGAGTCTTGAGATACCCACAAGCTTATACTTAATTTTTGGTTGATGAAATATGTTTATTATATGTATGTTATTGTTTATTCACCTAAACATTGAAACCAAATTGAAATATAAGATACAGAATGCGAGAAAATATTTGCAAACTACATATATGTTAAGAAGTGAATAACCAAGACATATAACTCAATAGCAAAAGAAAAAATCCAATTAGAAATGGGTAAGGATAAATGTAGTGATCTAAAGGGGCATGTGCACCCAAATGTTTATAGCAGCAATGTCTGCAATAGCCAAACAATGCAAAGAGACCAGATGTCCATCAACAGATGATTGGATAAAGAAGAGGTGGTATATATCTATATCTATATTTATATTTATATAGATATAGATATACACACACACACACACACATAGATACACACACACACACACACACACACACACACACACACAGGAATACTATGCAGCCATCAAAAATGAAATCTTGCCATTTGCAACAACTTGGATGGAATAAAGGGTATTACGCTGAGGGAAATTAGTCAATCAGAGAAAGACAATTATCATACGATCTCACTGATATGAGGAATTTGAGAAACAAGACAGAAGATCATAGGGGATGGGAGGGAAAAATGAAACAAGATGAAACCAGAGAGGGAGACAAACCATAAGAGACTCTTAATCTCAGGAAACAAACTGAGGGCTGCTGAAGGGGAGGGGGATGGGAGAGATTGGGTGGCCGGGTGATGGACACTGAGGAAGGTATGCACTATGCTGAGTGCTGTGAATTGGCTAAAACTGATGAATCAAAGATCTCTACCCCGGAAACAAATAATACATTATATGTTAATAAAAAGAAAAAAAATGAAAATAAATAAAAATGGACAAGGGACTTGAACAAACATCTCTCCAAAGAAGACATACAGATGGCCAGCAGGTGCATGTAAAGGTGCTCAACATCACTCATCAGTAAGGGAATGAAGATTGAAAACCACAATTAGATCTCACCTGAACCCTCTTAAGATGGCTATTATCAAAAAGACAAGTGATAACAAATGCTGGAGAGGATGTAGAGAAAAGGGAGCCTTTATGCACTGTTGGTGGGGATGTAAATTGGTGCAGGCAATGTGGACATTCTTTGAAAAAATAGAACTACTATATTGTCCATCAATTTCACTACTGGATATATATCTGAAAGAAATGAAAGAATTGTCTTGAAGAGATTATCCGCACTCCTATGTTCATTGTAGCATTATTTACAACAGCCAAGATATGGGAACAACCTAAATGTCCATCAGGAGATGAATGAATATAGAAAATGTGGCGTGTGTGTGTGTACACACACTTACATATGTATATATGTTTATACACACGTATACATACACACACAGTAGACTGTTAGTCATTAGGAAAGGAAATGTGTGATCAAAAAGTATATAAGTGTAGTTTTTGAGTGGCATGGCGCAGAAGCAGCAGCAGGACTGGCGATGAGAAGAAATGAAGAGTGATGTCAACAGACGCTATCTCCTGAGAGTCTTGGAGAAAGGCCGTTTGTCTGATGGTCTGATGGTCTCAATTTCCTCATCAGAAAAACTGATACAAAAAAATACCTGACATTATTTCTGTGAGCTACTTTTGTGAAAGTATTTTTTTTGTATTGTTACTGTACAAATGCAAGATATCATATTATTTCTGATTATTCTTTACGGTATGTTCAAGGGAGTAGGAAAAAAAACATTGTGTATGACTTTTAAAAAATCCGATATAATCAGGAGATATGAATGTTAATCTATGATTTTCCCCTTACAAGATGAGAGACCTTGAGTAAGTCTTGTAAAGTCTCAGAATCTAATCTGTAAGATGGGTATAATCCTATCTGCTTTATAAGGTTTTATGAGAAGTTAATGAAGTTACTTGAAGGAAATCCTGTCAAGTGTGACATGGATGGACCTTAAGAACATTACGCTAAGTGAAATAAGTTAGACATAGAACGACAAATATTGTATGATCTTACTTAAATGTGGAACCAAAAAAGCGGAACTCATAGAAACAGAGTAGAATGGTGCTTGACAGAGGTGGGGTGGGGAGTGAGAGACACAGGTGAAAGTGGTCAAGGGGTAAAAACTTCTATCTATAAGATGAGTAAGTTCTGTGGGTTTAAAGTTTAGCATGGGACTATAGTTAACAATACTGTATTGTATATTTAAAATTGGCTAAAAAAAGAAGATTTTAAAAGTTCTTGTCACACACATAAAAAATTGGATTTATTCTATATGAGATGGGTAACTTGGATTAAGGTGGGGATAATATATTTTATTTCATGAATTTCATATATTAAGTCACATTATTTTTGAGGCATTGCCATACATAAGCATGCCACATAGGGGGAACCCCATTTTAATCTTAACTGTGCACTCACAGGCAAATATTTAACACAGCTTTTAGTTTCAAATTAAGACACTACAAGGGGTTAAACTTCTGAAAGAACTTACATCTCAAGTGTTGATGATATCATTAATTCTATATAATATAAAAAGATAATTATATTTCATTTTCTTCTGAAGGTTTAACTTGGCAGTGAAGAAGATTTCCATGCTGAAATGTGAGATTAAAATAATTAAAACAGCCCATAAAACTTAATGATTTTTAAAAGGTCTATTTTTTAAAGTATATGACTTAAACTCTAATTTTCTTTCAAAAGTCATTGCCTTCATAACTAATTTGAATTGTCTGACAACACCTAATAGTGGACAACGCATGTTTCAAAAAAGTAAAAATCGTGAGTAAAAGAAGATTACATTCCAGATGTAACAAAAATATGCAGTGTCCACTAAAGACTACACATTTCAAATTTGTTGATGTATAAATAAATATGCCCTCTACTGCAATCCTCTCCTACCTAACGCATTCATATTCCAACTTTGGCATGGCTTAAAACATAATCAATGATATTGGGTGCCAAAGAAGGACTGACTGCTTCATAATGAAAAGACAGATTGAAGTATAGTTTTTGAGTGGCATGGCGCAGAAGCAGCAGCAGGACTGGCGATGAGAAGAAATGAAGAGTGATGTCAACAGACGCTACCTCCTGAGAGTCTTGGAGAAAGGCCGTTTGTCTGATGGTCTCAATTTCCTCATCAGAAAAACTGATACAAAAAAATACCTGACATTATTGCTGTGAGCTACTTTTGTGAAAGTATTTTTTTTGTATTGTTATTGTACAAATGCAAGATATCATATTATTTCTGATTATTCTTTACAGTATGTTCAAGGGAGTAGGAAAAAAAACATTGTATGACTTTTAAAAAAATCCGATATAATCAGACGGTATGAATGTTAATCTATGATTTTCCCCTTACAAGATGAGAGACCTTGAGTAAGTCTTGTAAAGTCTCAGAATCTAATCTGTAAGATGAGTATAATCCTATCTGCTTTATAAGGTTTTATGAGAAGTTAATGAAATATTTGTAGTGAGTCAGGATATATAATGGCTTATATAGGGTAGGTACCCCATAAATCTCAGTTTTCAATCCCTCATACTATCTAATTTATGGAAGTAATATGTTCTATGTTCTGTGTATTAACACTCTTATCAAAAGACTTATTACCAAAACTAGTAAGGCCAGGTGCCAGGAAGGCTCACTCAGTTAAGAGTCTGCTCAGGTTATGATCCTGGGGTCCTGGGATGAAGTCTAGCATTTGGGGCCTTGCTCAGAGGGCTCCCAATGCGCCTACTGGTGCTGTCTCTCTGGCTCTCTTTCAAATAAACAAATAAATAAAATCTTAAAAAACAAAACAAAACAATAAAATAAGATATTGTGAAAAAGAAGCAGGGAAAAGCCAGTGAATATTTTCTCTGTAATTGTCCTCTTGTACATTATTTTTGGCCCTCCTTGTAATTCCTTGTGATTTAAAAAAATATATTTATTTCATAAGAGAAAGATGGCTTGAATGTGAGCAAGAAGAAATGGCCATTTTATTTGGGGACTTCAGATGCAGAAGCTAGGAATGGTACCAGGGAAAAAACACTTTTTCTCCTCCTGGCTTTTTCTAGAATTTCTCCAATATAAATTACAGGGAGAAAAGAGAAATATCTTTAATAAAGATAGTTTTAGGTCTTTTAACAATGTGAGTTATGGGCTATTCATATATGCAATTTCCCATGGGATGATAATATGTCATCTAATAAAGTAAACTGTTCAAAGTTAGATATAGCTCAAACGCGTACATATAGACACAGTATCTGTGGGCAACCCTTTAAATAGAGGTTCCATAATTCACAGTAACATCATGTCTTCTAAATAGCTTTGCTAGATTCTCTCGTACTGTGTCAAAGAGGAAGCTATCAAATTCTCTTTATTTTAATATCATGAATGCTGCCGGTCCCAACCTACTTCTAACTCTCCCAGTCAAGTCATGATTTATTTTCTTGACACTAAACACGTTAAAAAGGCTTAATATAGGACAGTAAGTAACATTCTTAAGTTTACTTCTCAGAATTCTGATTCATAAGGAAACATGGCCCAGATAAGAGTGTACAAAAAAAGAACTCTTAATAAACCATTAAATCTCATGAATTCAAATGGGTGAAATAACTCAATATTTCATATTAATCACAGGTTAACTTGTGACAGAAATGCCTCTGCAAAACCTGCTCAGTCAGTGCACCTGGGTGCCCTAAGAATAGCTTGTCTCCTCTGAAGGTGTGATAAACTAGGTCAGTTGGGAGGGGTAACTTACAGAGACACTTAGGCCACCACTGAGCTAGCTTTGCTGACAGGCGCGGACATCTGTGGCTCCCTGGGAAAAGAGGCAGTCCAATTTTCTTACAAAACAGTAAAATGGGAAGTCACTATAACTATAACCATGTCTTCTTATTTTTTAAGGACAAAAGCCCCGATTCACCTAACATTTTGATTACATCTGAATTTTGAGGCATCTATATTTGCCTAGAGAAATTGACAAAAACATGTATGTGTGACTGGAAAAATAAGATATTCTGTCTGAATCTGCTAAATAAAATGTGTTCAGGAGAAATTAATGTTGATTCTAAAATGCTTCTTAAGGTATCCCATCTTTAATTAGTATATGTCCAGTTTTACTTCTGTTGTCTGAACATTAGAAATCACAACTTCAGAGTACTTGGTTGTTCTTGGCTGTCACTTTAAACAACCTTAAATACTACTGAGGAAAAATGCCACAAGTACTAACAACTGGTGTTTTAAAGATCTTATGGTCTTTAAAGGTCTGATTAAAAGATAAAGACATAGAGAAGTTAGAAGCAATTTAATTGGGAAGTGGGTATACCAAAAAGAGAAATGAGAATAGAATAATGCATACATAATTAATTCATTAACACAACAAACATAGTTTGCTAGGTGCAGAGTATTGCTCTGAATACCACCTTGGAAATGGCCCTCTTCATGGAGCCCTGCATCAGGCTCCCTGCTCAGTGGAAAGCCTGCTTCTCCCTCTCCCACTCTCCTTGCTTGTGTTCCTTCTCTCACTGTCTCTCTCTCTCTGTCAAATAAATGAATAAAATCTTAAAAAAAAAAAAAAAAAAGACAGAAATGGCCCTCTTCATCTAACAGAGAAGAAAGACAAACAAGAAATCTCAAGAGAGTGCAATGAGTTTATGTTAATGAATCACCATGGGAACACTACCCAAGGAAATCAGCATTTGGTAAGGATAAGCATCTCAAAAGCAGTGACAACTCCAATAATATATTTGAATGAAGAGGAGGGCCCAGATAGGGCAGTTTCCAATTTAAGGTAAGTTTCCAGGAAGAGCAATGGCATTTGGTAAGTTCCAGTAGTAGTGACAGAAAATACAGGACTCGAAGAATCAGAGTCCAAAAGACTTTCAACATGGCCACAGCAGATAATGTAAGTGGTGAGAGATAAGCTGGATGGGAAGTCTAGGTGAGGCTAGATCTTGAAGGACCTCATAAACCACATCAGGAAATGTTTATGCATCAAAACTCTAAGAGGTCACTGGCCAGGTTTAAGCATGGTGTGGCATTTCCTCATTTGCTTTTTAAAAGAATCACACTGGTTATAGTTTCCAGAATGTAATGAGGTAACCCAAACTCATTAATGAAGAGACCAGTTGCTTAGGGATGATTTTTAATTAGATTGGAAATAGGAAATGGGAAAGAAGGGTATTTTTCATTTTTAATATTAAGGAGATAGAAGTGACAGTACTGGAGATTAAACCTATGGAAAAGGTACAAAAACAGAGAGGGTGAGCCAATGATGACATCTTTTTACTGGTTGAATAGCTAGGAGAAAGGAAATGTCGTTTGTACAATTGACAAAAAAGAGGAGCAGTTAGTGTAAGAGACTGATGAACTCATTTGTGGTCATGATGAGTTGAACAACTTGTAGGATACTCAAGGGCAGACATAGTTAGCTATTTAAGGAGGGGACCACGGACCCAGAAGTCATCAGACTATAACCGCTATTTGAATGCCTGGGAATGAATACCATCCTTCAAAGCAAATGTATGACTGAGAATAAAATAGTGTCTAGAAGTAATATTAAAATAGGCTAAACCTTATAGGAATGGAAGAATATAAAAAGTTTTCCTACAAAAAAGATTGAGAGGGAGCAACCCCAACTAGAAAGAGAGCCAAGATAGTGTGTTGTCGGGACTATCATTAGTGTATTTTAAGAAGGAGGAAGGAGGTAACTAGTCTGAATATCTTTAAAAGATCTATGTAAGGTCTGAAATTTCCTGGATATTAATAATACAGGAGTCATGGATGATTTTCTTGGGAGGGGTTTTTAATGGAGTGGTAAATGTCAAGGTGACCTTGCAGATAGTTACGGAGTGTTTGAGCTTAGTAAGTAGAAATGGTCAAAACATAACAAGAATTTGATATGAGGCACGTGTTACAGGTGAGGTTCCTCAGGAAGCAAACACTGAGGAGGAGTTATCAGGAGTTTTGTTAGGGAATGTCCTTGTATGAACACCTTTAGAGAAAAGGGGAGGGGGAGTAGAATCGAGAAGCAAACCTATGATTTAATACTTAATACATCTTCAGCTAAATCCGAAAAGCTCTGGAGTGAAAATGGCCCATTGCTGGTCTAAAATGGCTGGATTTTTATACCTATTCTCTGATGAGTCATTAGTTGTAGACTGTTTTGGGAAGAGGATAACTGTAAAAAGGTACTTCTGCATTTGAGGCAGTTCCTGAAGGGTTTTCAACAGCCCTCAGAGCAATTATACAGTAAGTGGTACATGCTCGGGGATCTGGGTGGCTCATCATTGTGCTCAATAGGGTTATCCCTCTCTCACTTCCTGAGTGACCAGGGATGGGCTTAGTAGAATGGCCCATGTGAACTGCCAGAGGAGTTCTAGGTCAGGATCTCTGGGCCCAGACCCCGAATCTCTGTGCTGAACGTGTCAGGTGAGAAGGTGATATCATGTGTGTCTAATTCTTAAGGGGCAGATCCTCTAGGATACTGGCAGGACTTTTTTCTTGGAGGAACTTTAAAAAAGAGTTTAGTGGGAACTTATACCCCCTCCAGCTTACACCTAAAGTCCATATCTCTATTATCAATCTGTATTCTTCTAGCCATCCGCTATTACCTCTACAGCACAGGGGTTTACTTGGACATGGGACCAAACTTCTCATAGCCCAACATCTCGACCAACATGCCCTTCTCAGACCAGGACTGCAATGTTTATACATTTATGATCAAAATTGGATGAGAGAGACATCTGGCTTCCAATTCTCATGTAAGGGCCTTGGAAGTCACAACTCCACCAACAAGTAAAAAGGTAAACAGACTGAAAAATCAATACTCTTCTTGAATCTGGAAGTGAGGAGAGGATATAGGGCAAAGGGATGCCCCCACAAATTGGAGACACAGAGAGCTGAGGCTAACCAGAACGGACTCATAAGGGGGAACCAGTACAGCAACCAGGTCCATAGTAGGAAAACCTGAACTGTAGTTGACAAATGGCTGGGGGCTCAGTGTGGACAAGCCTAAGAGTTTCAAACTCCAGGGGGATGCATTCATAGGGTGGGGGGCACAAGATGGTAAGGTTTACCTCCAGGATCTTGACCAGGTCCCCACAGTAAATATCAGAGGAAAACTCCCTTCCTGCTTCTGGCAAGGGGAGGGGAAAAAGGAACCAGTTTGAAATATGCCAGAGCTCTCTGTTCTTCTGAACAAGGCAAGATGTCAGGAGAAACTTGTTAACCAGAGCCTGACCTATGGAGTGTTGTCAGAGACTGACTGCCCCAGAGGAAGGGAGACACCTGCCTAGTCAGTTCTGGCCTTCTGTGTGGGCAAAGGGAAATAGGCATGTTTGGCCAACTCTGGAGCCATTCTGACCCACCTCAGGAGGGAGAAGAACACTATGAAGCTCTTAGGAAGTTCACAGTCCAGAGGCAGAGGCTCGCTCTAAGACTGAGACCTGGTCACAGGCCTATAGAATGCTTCCTCTGCCCCCACAGCTCACCCCCACATTACTAAAGACCTATTTGTGGCAGTTCCTTTTACCTGGTGCCACAGGTCTGGCTGTCAAGAAAAAAAGTCACAGCTTAGTCAAAGTAAAACAACATAGTTTGAAGAGAGAGAGAGAGCAAGCGTTAGAACCAGACATGGCAGGGATGTCAAAATGATCAGACTGAGAATTTAAGACAGCTATGATAAATATGCTTAGGGCTCTAATGACTACAGTAGACAGCATGCAGAAATAGTTGAGCAATCTAAGAAGAGACACAGAAATCCCAAGAAGGAACAAACACAACAAAAAAATGCTGGAGATAAAAAAAAAAAAAAAAAAACATTGTAACTTAAATGAAGACTGCCTCTGATGGGCTTAATAATGGACTAGAGATGGGTGATGATGGAATCTCTGAGCTCAAAGATATATGATCAGAGTTCTTCAAAACCAAAAACAATGTGAACAAAGACTGGGTGAAAATGAACAAACAAATAGCACAGAACATTCAGGAACCATGAGACAACTAGAAAATATGTAACATATTTTTAATGGGAAGATCAGAAGGTGAGAGAAAGGAACAGCAATTCTCCAAATTAAGAAGACCCATAACTGATTAGTCTGATACCATTCCACCTATCCAGGAAGCTGACGCAGGAAAAATGTCATCACCGAAATGCAAAGAAAAACAACAATGAGATATCACTATACACCCAACAGAATGGCCAAAACCTGGAAAACTAACTACACCACTGGATGCTGACAAGGATGTGAAGAAACAAGACCTCTTCCTCATTGCTGCTGGAAGTGAAAAATAGGGTAGTCACTTTGGGAGTGAGAAGTAGTGCAGCTGCTTAGAAGACAGTTGGTTTCTTATAAAACTAAACATACCCTTACCATATGATCCAGCAACTGCACTCGTTAGCATTTACCAAAGGAATAGAAAACGTTGGTCCACACGAAACCCATGCACAATATTTATAGCAGCTTTATTCATAAGTGCCAAATCTTGGAAGCAACCAAGACATCCTTCATTTGGTTAAGAGGATCAATAAACTGTGTTATATCAAGACAATGGAGTATTTTTCAGTGCTAAAAAGAAATATGCTTAAGGAATGTGCAGACACGGAGGAAGCTTATATGCCTATCGGTAAGTGAAAGAATCCGATACGAAAAGCTTACATATTGTATGATTCCAGCTACATGACATTCTGGAAAAGGCAAAGCTATTGAGACAGGAAAGACATCAGGGATTTCGAGGGGTTAGGGATGGGAGAGATGAATAAATGGATTACAACAGATTTTCAGAGCAATGAAAATATATGATATCATTATGATGGATTCATTTCATTATATATTTGTCCAAACCAATGGAATGTTCAGTGCTTAACTGCAAACTGTAATATAAACTATGAACTTCCGATGATTACAATGTATCAGTGTAGGTTCATGGGTTGTGACAAATGTCCCACTCTGAGACAATGTTGATAATGGGGGAGGCTGTGCTTGTGTGGGGCCAGGGAGTTAGTGGGAAATCTCTGTACTTTCCCCTTAATGTTAATGTGAACCTTAAACTGCTCTAAAAAAAAGAAATAGGTCTAAATAAAAAATAAATAAATTAATAATAATAATAATAATAATAATAATAAGGGAATACCGAGTATTGCTCAAGTAGACTATTTGCCACATGTTCTTCTCTGTTACTGTGTGACAGCAGTCCTGTGCCTACAAAGATGGTGACTCACTGTCTTGCCGTCTGGTCCCAGACACAGCATCCAGGAAGCAGCTATAGTTCATACTTGAATGGGCCTCTTGCTATGTTCCCTGAAGGACTGCGAGTCTCTTCTGAAACTGATTCATCTCACTATGCAGAGCCCAGGGTGTGGAGATGATTAAATATGAATTCCCCAAGTATGTGATTGGACGTGATGATAAAGAGAGCCACTCTTGCTTTTCCTCTTGCTTCCCAAGTCCTCATATTTTTCCTACGGAGGACAGAATGCCGTCTGAAATTTAGTGATTTCAAGTACATATTGAATCTTTTGTATGACATGAATCCTCCTAAAACACCTCCTCCAAGGCCGTGCTTCAGTTGTTCTTTTAGCAGACATCCCCGAAACTCTATTAGGCTCACAACTTCAGGGCCACGGCCCCATACCTACATATCGTTTTTTGTAAGATATTTTCCTTGTCTGATAGAATGTTACGTGGGAAACTCTTCCAGGATATAAAACACTTGGTAAACCTTCAGGTATGGGTGTTGGCTAGACTACCCAGAATGTGTATTTACTCGTATGGAAATGAACTTCTGGCCCTTCTGGGGTGGAAGGAATCAATGTAGTGAACTTGCCATCAGGTGACTGAATGTCTCACAGAGGAATTAAGCCAAGTAAGGGGTCAGGGCTCAGCCCTGGTCTCTGTTTCTCATAGGCTGGGCATTCAACCTTGCATTTAGTATCCGAAAAGCACATATTGTCAGTCTCTTTGCTACCATGGCCGCTTTATTCATGTGCTTGTGGTGTCTGCACAGAGCTGGGGAGGCTGAGATGGAGGTTGAAATGGAGGCTGAGTCATTTTATCTCATTGGTTGTTTAGTGCCTGTTCTACGGTGGGTATTCTTTGCTGGACATTAAGGCATGATGTAAAGATTTTCAGACTTGTCCATTCCATTCCATTTAGAATCTGTCTTTAGACCCAAATCACTTTGCCCCAGATCTTCCAAAATTATTCCTTCCAGAAGACCTCTGCCTAGAAAGGCTCATTTGCCACTATCCAGGAGACCATGAATATCCTAATCTTATGTGACTTTTCTGTTCATACAAAGTGGATGACTGGTGCCTGGCAGGAAGCTCGATGAGGAGGATTTTCCCTGATCATCCTTGCATTGCTACAGGGCAGCCACAATCCTTTTTCTGCTAATAGCAACATACTGAGATGACAGGGGATGTAAGGAAGTTCCCATTTGGTCTCTGGTGTCAGCTGGAGAAGGGGCATAGTTCAAATTTGGTGGCTAACGTGAGGGTTTAAAGGCTACTTGCTCATGCAGCTTCTAGGGTCTTCTGGTCATGCTTGGTTTGAACCTGAATGTAATTCTTTCATTTTATGCGATATCTGCCTGGTTCTACCTTTCTTTATAGAATTGTGTACCTGACAGAATATATCTGACAGAACTCCTGTTGAAGATAAGTCAAATCTCAAGTAAAGTGGTGAAAACATTTTATTCCGTTAACTACTGACAGTGGGGGGGGGGGAATGGAGCTCCATTCTGACTTGTGCTGAGGTTATGGGCGTGATAAAGAGAGAAGAAAGGAGCAGGGAAGGGGAAGGGAGATTCAAAAGAAGTTTCAAAGGGTTGGTCAGTTTAAATGGGATTAGGCCAGGGGTGTCTACTCCATGGCCAATAAGGAAGTTAGGATTCAGTCTTCCCACAGAGACTGAGATACAGAAGCCCTTTTCTTCCTGATTACATTTTAGGCCTTTGAAAAAGACAATCCTGAATTGTAAGAGATACATATATACGTGTCAATGGGCAGAAAGAGAGTTCACAATTGTCAGCCATTTTTAGTAAAAGCTCTAAGAGGTCAGGGGTCTATTGTTAGTTGTTGGCTGGAAAAAACCGGAAATTCTTTTGACATCCCTAATTTATTTTCCAGACAGGAACTTCAAAGAGGACAGGGTTTTCCCAGAGATACATCCTCAGGCTGATAAAAGTCTTGCTCCATCTTGGCCAGTCTCTTAGCACATAAGCTTGAATGGAGTGTCTGTACCAAGAGACTTTGCAATTCTCACTCATGAAGAGTACTTTTGGGGACCCAGTGAACTGGTGCCCTGCAGTCAGGTACTGTGTCTACAAGGTGCTATTTCCAAAAGGCATATAATCTGCTCTTGCAGATGTCATAACTTTGCTCCAGACCACTCGTGATCTGTGTTCTCTCTCTTGAGGCTGGCTTTACATTCCACACTACATCTTGCCCCACCACGGATTCATTTAAGCTCGGAGTGTTTTCTGGATCAAATGGTACAAGTGTTAGTTCGCACTTCAGCCTCAATCTGCAGGATCTTATACCCCACAACAGAAGTTAGTAGCCTTTTGTTTCTGGTAAATGGGTCAGGAGAGTGTTTCTAGGTGTGGGCGATATAGCCTCCATAATCTGATGAGGCCTACTAGGCATTATACTTCCTTCTTTATGTTAAGGAGTGCAGGACACAGTACAATTCTTTTTTCTTTACTGAGGATGGCATATTTACTTTCCTAACCATTGGAATTCTGAAATTCTCTTAAGATATCTCACCCTCTGGAGTGCATGTTCTCAGCAATTCATCTAATGTGATAGATTCTTCTTGATCATCTGGTCCAATTTGTATGATGTCTTCGCTATGGTGCTTTAATGTGGTGGTGTGCAGGATGTCCAGATGGTCCGTATCTCTTTGGACTGTATTATGACAGAGAATGGGAGAATTAATATAGCCCCAGCCAAGAACTATAAATGTGCACATTTATTCATGCTTGGTGAATGTGAGCTGTTTCTGATTTTCTTTCCTGGTCAGAATAGAAAAGAACACATTCACCAAAGCTATAATCATTTACCATGTACCTGAGTCTGAGGTAATCAGCTCTGGCAAAGATGCTACATCTGACCCAGCAGCTGCAGTGGTCTACTATTGTTCTTGAAGATCTACAGAATGCCTCCAGGGGCCATGCAATGAATTAAATATAGATATGATGGGAACCATAAGCCTTGCAACTTTTAGGAACCTCAAGTCTGACACTAGTCTGTTCCCCTTTCCAGAATGGAATATCTTTCTTGACTTAATACCTTGTCTGGTGGAGGGATATACTTTCAGAGGTCTATCACCATGATACACTTTACCCTGGAGGCCAAGATACCCCTTTTGGGATTTGTACCAACTACCAAATAAGGACAGATCCTTGAAGGGAAGGAAAAGGTAGATATTTGGAGTAGAAAATGGTATAAAAGGCAGTGGTTCCTTTTTAACAGGAGATCGATGTGTATAGCAATCATACGTTTGAAAATCCAGGGAACTCCCAACTGTTGACCCATTTGCTCTAAGAAGAGGACACAAGATTGTCATCAAAAAGGGCAAATCCAGAGTTCTGAGAAGGGTGGAGAATGTTTTGCAACAGGAAGTGTGGAGGCGAGGGAAATAAAAGTATCAGAAACATCCAGAGCTCAGTTGAAGCTGGCAAACAGGAATTCACCGTGGCATGGATTACCTGTCTGTGTAATTATTTCCAACGGTGCTCCCATCTGGGGGTAAGCCCTGAGAATTCTGGTGAGACTGAGAGTTCGCTGACGTGAGGGAGCAAAGGACACGACCGAGAGGATAATTAATTGACTAAATGGTGAATAAGTATTTGTAATTATTATTCACTTTCAAAATGGTTCAGTTTGCATTATAGATTTTTAAAGACAATTCTTAGAACATCTGAGGTATGGAAACCTTCATTATTCTAGAACTAATTTTGGTTGATGCAAACTCAAGGTAAAAATAGGTATAGGGTTAGTACTGAAGGGAGGCAGATGTCTGGTGCTTATTCCCATGTACTGCCGATCACGGTCCCTGCATGTAGCCATGTAAATATTGAAGGAAAATCAATGCACACATAGAGAGTGTATTCACTATGGGGAGTTACAGATTACTTTTAATTTATCTCCTATATTGGGTAAAGTTAAACTTTTCTCTTCATCTTTTATGAGGAAAATTGTAGTCTCCTGATTATAGGATATAGAACAAATGGATAAAAACGATCTGGTTCACCCTACATTATAATAGGTAAACAGTTAAATTGGTGGATGGCTTTTTATTTTTCTTTCTGGCTGCTTTCAGATTGACTGATAGAGATGTGACAGTTGATTCAAACACTTCCTGATTAGTTCTTAGAATCTGAAAAATTTGCCTTTTCAAAATGTATTTAGCTTTCCTTTTATATAACAAAAACTACACACACGGGACGCCTGGGTGGCTCAGTTGGTTAAGCGGCTGCCTTCGGCTCAGGTCATGATCCCAGCGTCCTGGGATCGAGTCCCACATCGGGCTCCTTGCTCAGCAGGGAGCCTGCTTCTCCCTCTGCCTCTGCCTGCCATTCTGTCTGCCTGTGCTTGCTCTCTCCCCCTCTCTCTCTCTCTGATAAATAAATAAAATCTTTAAAAAAAAAAAAAAAAAAAAAAAAAAAAAAAAACTCCACACACACACACACACACACACACACTACTTTATCCTTAAGAAGAGCACATTTTAGGGTAGAGTTTTGCTTAAATGAAGATGAAATCAAATTTATGTTGAAATAGTCAAAAGAATAAGTAGCTGACATCACTAAATGTAGACAATGCTGGTGAGTATTTTATTTACTTATAAATTTCAATCACTAGAAAGAAGTTTGAAATTCATAATATCTGTCTGATGAGTATATAACTGAAATTAAAATGAGAACACTGTTGCAATTATTTTTCTTAATTTCAAATAATCCTGTGCAATAAAAATTAAATTTGAAATGACAGCAAGTCACGAGATATAAATCTGTTGGTGATGTGCTCAGCAAAGATTTGCCAAAAAACATTAGGAATCATATAATTACTGAAAGAGATGAATTATTATGAATATTTTAAATATGCATGAAAATGTAGACCCAACTTATTCATTTTCAAGTTCTGAATTACCTTGTACTTTGATGCTTGCTCTTAACTTTTTTTTATCCATTTAAAAAATCTGCCTTGTTATAGTTCCATTGCCTCTAATAGAGGGAATACTTCAGTCATCAACTAAAAATGATGTAATACAAACTCCCTATTCTGCAAAGTAATCGTTACCTGGTTGAAAATTACACCCTTAGTGCCAGTTGTTTATTCCAAGCATGTGAACAGTATAATAATTCTATATAGAAAAAATAGCTTTATTTTTAAAAGAGATGAATTACACTGTTGCATTAAAGAAATAAGACTGGTGTTCTGAAGTTGTATTCTAACAGCTACTACTTGTGCTTTGGATAATACTAGCATATACTTTAACCTCTGACTGGATTATAGATTCTATGAATGCAGGATGGGTATCTGGTAATGCCTCCTAATGCTTCAACCAGGTCTAGAAAAACACATGACATAAGCTGGTGTCTAATAAATATTTTTTGAGTGAAATAATAAATAGGCACAAGGTTACACTACTGGGAGCAATAAAATACATTCTAAGCAAGACTTGCAGCAAGAAGGTTTGCTAGAAGTAGGATGCTTAAGATGTGTATTGAGATGATGAAGAGACTATCTTGACAAGAAGCTAATGGATTCTATTAAAGGAAAAATGGACAATTAAATTCATTCATTCATACAGCCTTGGAAGATTTTGAGGTTTAGAGAAATTAAACATTTTGCCCAAGGTCAAGCAATGACTAAGTGGCAAAATAAGGGTTGTCAGAGCTGTCAGACAAAATATTCTGAGTTCTTAACTAAATGGGCCAGTGGAGAGATCACGGAGATGCTAATCAGGAAATCTGGTAGCTCTGCCTAATTCTGTCACTAATTATCTACAGCCTTGGGCAAGTGCGTCATTACCTCTTGCCTCCATTTCTTCATCTCTCACATAGACTTAAAAGAGGACTATCCTACATCCTTCCTAGGACTGAGTGAAACCCAAGAGTCACAAAAAAGTTAGAAGGACTACATTACACATGTTGATATCACTGTTGATACTGTTAGTCTCAGTGGTGAAATCATTCTCTAAATACAGATAACTGGGATCTTCAGTACCTTGAGGGTATCCTGACTCCTGAAGACCTACTTAATTCCAACTGAAGAACAAATAAAGGCAGATACATTTTAATATAAAAATTTAAAATGGTCAAAAGTCAACTTGCCAGGTTTGCAGTCTACCTGGCATTCCTTGCCAGATAGTGGAATGTCCCTCTAATTGACCACTGAGGTGTGGGTTTCAAGTGTGTATCACCAGTCCTACCTTCCTTCACCCCTACTTTGGAGCAACTTAGCATTTCTTCTTTCAAGACGCACTATTTTAATCCATCTAGAAGATTCAGATGCAGTTAAAAGTTCCAAATGGAAGGGTCAGAGTTAACATATTTTCTTCCCAAAATATCCCTTGTTCTGTACATGGTTTTACCCACCCATTGATGCTCAAGGAGAAGACTCTAGCATTCCAGGCAGTGTAAAGCAATACATTCACATTTACCGAAGTCGATAACAGCCCACTAGTTACTCATGGTATAGAAGGGGATTCCAAAGTGATTTTCTGGTTTCCCTACATCAGAGAAGTTGCTGACAAATTTAAACATTAGTGTTTATCACTATAAGACAACATAACACAGTCACACACTACAATAATAGAAATATTTTATTTGTAACTTGAATTGTCTTTCTTGTCCAGTATCCATTCCTTTTCTTTTTTCTGTTTATAACAACCCAATTTTCCTATGAAGAAAAAGATTTGTGTGTCATTTAGGGTTCTGTTCAGGAAAATGAAACCCTGGAGATATTTTCATCAGAAGTGTGGTTTCTACAGGAAAATAAGTGCTTATAAAATTACTGGAAGGGTGAGAGGAACTGGAGTCAGCAGAACTCTACTAACCGAACTGAGTCCAAGCACACACACCACAGTTGTCCTCCAGGGATCAGAAGGCCCCATCACCCCACAACACCTGTCAATCAAAGCTGGCAACTACACAAAGAGTGCTCAATAAAACCACCAGTTACTTTGCTGCCTTTGGAGGTTCAGGACTTCTTTGTCCTCTCTTTCAGAAACCCGAACAAAATTGTGGCAGCAACAGCAAGCCAAGACAAAAAACAAAGCAGGAAGATGTCTTCCACCTCATGTTCATCTTACAAATCTCATTCTAGTGCATACAAATAGCAGGCTCTTATTTGCATTTCAAAATCTAGCTCTAAGGGGGTCTAGTAACACAGTCTTTCAGCTTTTCTGCCACTTCTGCACCCCGAAGTTCAACTAAGAATATGCAATGAATACGAACTTCCCATCAAACTTAGATACCCTATTCTTTGGAAACTCTCCTTTTGGCAATTCAACAGCCACACACACTTAATTCATCTACACTTTTAAACAATAAGATAAAATAAAAGCAACAACAGAATATGCTGTTGTGTTACACAACTTTGTGCCAGAATGATGCACCTTCAATGTTTCTACCTTCGAGGAACGTTTCTTCTTCTTTTCTAGTCCAAATCTTAGGTGAATTTTCTGTAATCCAAAGAATAAATTATTACTATTATTCATAGTCTGTAATGATTTGGGTGGGATTGAGGAGTTTCCTTCTGTCTCCAGCAGTATGGTATAGGATCTGTCTAATTAAGGTAGCCTGCTCCTCTAAAGATAATAATGATAACAATACCATGAGAGCCAACCTTGGGATCTTAGGGGGAACAACTGAAACATGGATACAACTCAAAAAAAAAAAAAAATCACAACCACATTACAGAGACATGACATTGCTGAATATTGTTACCATTTTGCCTAAAGCTAGCCTTTGCCTTTGTCTTTTCATCTAAGTAAACTATTCCATTTCTTCTTTTGTTTAAATCTATTTGAATCACAGTTTTACAAATTCACAACTAAAATATTGTTATTAACAGAGATATGGTTCCTTAAAGAATTTTGCTGCAAATGAGAGGACCTAAAATGTGGAATTGACTAATTGAAGCTTGAGTCTGAGGGAGGGTGAGCTGTCCTAACCCATGGCTGGGAAGTTTGCAATTCTTACATAGTAGCAAAACAGCAGCTTAATATTGGTTTCATCTTGAGACTCAATCAAGTATTTAAATGGGTTTGATATTTAGGAGATATTATTTCTATAAAATATATTCAAGGATGTTTGTTATTTCCTGTAGCCTAGAGTAATGCCCTAGAAGAAAGAATGCTCTAAACCATAGCCCATCTGAAAGCTGAAAGAAAGAAATATAGATTTTATTAAGGGGCAAATTCTGCATCAGAACAACAGGAGAAGGATATTAAAAGTCAATCTTGAGGATTTGAAAGAATAGGGAGTTAGGGAAAAGTGGGATGAAATTAGGATAATGAAACTCTGCTGTATTCATTAAAGAACCACCACTTTGCATATATCTTGAAAGACTAACAAATTAAATCTGCCTTTTCCTGTCAAGCTAGAGTTCTAAATTGATCGAGTCACATTTCAAGATGGAGGACACTGAACCGAGAGCTAGGAAAACCATCAACTCTAAATGACAGAACTCCCTCTTTCCTCTTCTTCCAGGCTTCCATGTCTTTCTGGCATGGATCACGGTCTCGTACAATTTCAAAACTTCTAGTAAAAAGAAAGCCTAAAAATGTTTAAGGGTGTTTTATTCCTGAAGATACTCTAAGCCTAGAAAACAGAGACTCTTAATTTCTTAAACACAAATGGAAATATTCAGAACCTCCAAACTTACACTAAAATTAAGTTGACTCTGATAGCAGGACACCCTTAAGCAAGAATACTCAATAACATCAATTCGATCAAAATCCCAGAACAATGGATAAGGAAAGTCCTTCAAGAGAAAAGAATTAAGGGAGCTATACTGGCTGTCTAAGAAAAACACTGCATCTGCCAGACTCAAAAATCTTTGCTTTTCTTTTGTGACAGGATATCACTGATGCTTAATGATGCAAATGACCATTCTATGCTGTTCCTATCTTTTCTTTTTTAAAATGTGATTTTTTAATTGTAATTATCCTGAAATATAATGCGGTTGGGTGGGAGATAATTTATTATTTAGCCACACATTTCTGAGTCTTGGGGACCTACCTCTGAACCTGATGTAAATGTATGAATTTCATTTAGAGATTCCTGACGTGGACCGGGATGCAGTAACTGGGTAAGACTGCATATAGGACATGACTGCTTTCAGTTTTTGGAATAGATGCATGAAATTAGTCATTGACTCTTTAAAATTTGAATTACCAGATTAAGAGTGTATGCTGAACAGTTAGACTGTAAAACTTATTCAATCCCCATATTTCTGCCTTTTTGTAATGGTTCTAAAAACTTCCCTTTGGGAAACCCATTTCCATTCCTCCTATCCATGTAATTTGGGTGGAATTGACATGATGCTCCACCTGTGGGAATAGACATATACCGCAGGGCTGTTTGGTCAAAATGACAGTCCCAAAGGATTGACTGGAAAATGGGCTTCCAGCTGAAGGAGAATCAGCATTGGAGTCCATATGAAAATCTTATGGATGTTAGTGAAATGGTAGGATGCAATCCTAGAGCCGCTAGGGTCATTGTTTAGATTTCCATAAAAGTGGTCTACTTACTTGAGAATAAAGTCTGTATGAAAAAAGTAATGCTTCTGAAGCTTGATATGCTTCTTATGAAATAATGGTGAAAGAAAGCACTGGCCTGATCCCTGTGGATGAACCATCACTGATATTAACATAAACACAAGGTAGGGTTTTGTTGTTGTTGTTGTTGCTCTTTTTTGGGTTTTTAGGCTTTTTGCTTGAACTAGTTTGAGTTTCCATTCCTTCAGTTGAACTAGTATAGACAGACACATTTATATATCCATTGGCTACAGGTATTTTTTAAAAGGCAATACTACCAGCTTAACATCTGAATTTTTATTAAACAATTTGACTTTTCTAGAATTTGTGGACACACACGGACATCTGTGCACAGACGCTAGCATAACTGTACCTGGCATCTCTAGTAGTTGTATCAGAGGACACATGGGATTTCTCCCATCTATATATTATTCAACAGAGCAGTGTAATGACTGAACTGTGGAAAAAGCAAAGTCCAATTTCATTTTGGACTAGAATTAATTTCTAAAAGCAAGCAGAACTATAGAAAGAATTTGAACATAAATACAATGCCATACTTCAAATGTGAACTAATTCTCTAGCTCAGAAATAACTCTCTATATAACTACATTAGGAAAAATGTGGAAGGATTCTTTCCAAGTACTTGATAGCTGCTAAAAGAATCAGGCTACAGATCAGTAATAATAATAATAATAATTATTATTATTATTATTTAATAGTCTAGTTAGGAGAAGTGAATCATGTTTTACCTTACTTTTGATGGAATATAATTATTATAAAATAACTATTTGGTAGAGAAAAATAGAAAAATATACAAGAGACACTTTGCTCAAAACAATGCTTATGACTTCGGTTTTATTAGATCCCTCACTATCCCACTTAACCTAAAATATTTGTAGATTCATGGTGAATCTATTCCATGGAACAATAAAAAGCACTTACTCCAAAAGAGGTAACAAACAAATCTTGTGTATAAGCAAATGTAAATAGTATTTAATTAAAAAGGTACTATGTTTTCTTTCTGTTCAGAGTGCAATGGATCCTTAAAACGGACACTATCTTTCTTGGTGGCTTGGTACTCAAAGCCAAATGTATTATTTTGATAGCAAGCTGTAATAATTCTTCCTCTTATTATACATAAAGAAAAGGATTTCTGCCATCTCAGTGTAATACCTAAAGTGCTGATTATGACAGCAAGATTCTACAGACGAGGAAACAGATGACCTACGTGAGGTAAACCCTGCAATTAGGAAATCTGCTGAGATCGATTAAGGCCTGATTATAAATGGAAAGAGATACTCTGGTATCTCCCTCCTTTTCCTGCCCAGAACTGAACTTCAGAGAGATTACTTTAGGTAGGAACCAATGACCTGTAAAAATGTACTTGAAGCTAAAACTGCCTTGACTGGTCATGATAATCTTCTAAGCAATAACCTTTTTGATTTAGCCCCCCACGGAGAATCATACCAGCTCACATACCTCAGACATCGCTAGGAAAATGATTCAATAAATTTAAAAATTAAACTAATAACTTCCCTGACTCAAAGTTATCTAGGACACATGTAGAAAAAGGGTTGACCTAACAGTGTTTTAACTTTGCTAATGCACAAGAAATGGGCTGCATAATTTTAAATTGACATAATGTGTTCTTATAGCTACAGAGTAACTGTTTCCTTTTTATGTAATAAACTAAGATTTGTTAACAATAGTCCAACTGAAAACATTTCAAAATAATTTTTTAGTTTATGGTCAGGTTAGAACATAGTTCCATAACTGCTGAAGAGTGAGTGCTGTAACCATAAGTGAATTATTCATGTATGGGAAGTCTCTTAAGTCCTGGAAGAATTTAAATCATGACTAGAGAAAGCTTTGCCTCATAAAGCCAATTGTTATCATTTTATTGTGTATTAAAAGTTAGTCAATTTTAGATCATGTTAGTATTTTCTCCTACGTTGCTTCCCTCCACCCGGCCAATAATAAAGTTCAACCAGAATCTTGAATATATTTCGTCAGAAAGAAAGAAGAAATGTTCCGGTTCTGATTTGACACTTTTTTTTTTTTTTTTGGCCACTCTTAACTATAAACTGATGGTTATGTGAGTGAGGGTTAGTGAGGAAGAGATGGGTAGAGGAATGGGTTATATATGTGATGGGGAGTGAGGAGGAGGGTGTTTGTGATGAGCACGAGGTGTTGTATGGAAGTGTTGAATCACTAAATTCTACACCTGAAACTAATATTACATTGTATATTAACTGGTATTTCAATAAAAACTTGAAAAAAAAAAAGAAATGACTGGTTCTCATATTTTTCAGAATCAGAATATTTCTTCATATATGTATTTCCTAGGACCATATAATAATATTTAAAATGTTCAAGAAAGCTATTTATTTCCTACAGTTCCAAAGTATATAGATAATTTTTTTAAAAAGATTTATTTATTTGAGAGAAAGAGAGAGCAAGAGAGGACAGGTGTGGTGGAGGGAGGGAGGGAAGAGCAGCAGAGGGAGAGAGCACAGCCGGCTCCCCCGGAGCAGGGAGCCCAACCCAGGGCTCCCACCCAGGACCCTGGGATCATCACCTGACCTGAAGGCAGATCGTTAACTGATGAGCCACCCAGGTGTCCCAATGGGTATTTTACACACACACACACACACACACACACACACACACACACACACAGAGCTGACAGAGATTTCCATGATTTCAGAAACCGAAGAGTAGAAAATGTCCTGCTCCGTGACAAAGAAGAAAGAGAGTTTCTGTGAACTATGCTTTGTAAGCATAATTCTCACTTTATTGTGAGGATATATGGCAAGGATCAGATCCCTCTGTCTTTGGAGCACGATGAGGATAATTCAATAAATAGATTAACCTACTACATTAGAATATGCCAGCCGATTATCCATGCAATGTTTATCAAGTAAATGAACCCATAACTTAAAAACTCATTTGCATTAAAACCTTGCTTAGATTGACTTAAATTCCACTCCGCGCTATAAATATGTAACTTCCAAAGTGTCTAAATAATACCTTGTTTTTTCTGCAATAAGAAAACAGCCAATTTTTTTTTTCTATAGCAACTCTATACCCTTAAGATTTCAGCTTGTCCTTAACACAATAAATGAATAAACACAATTATCTGGCTAGCAAGAGAGGTGGAAATGGGGCAACATACAACGGCAACTGAATGCGAGCAAAGGACCTTCTAGGTATAAACCAAAATAGACGACTCTGGTCACTTCCGGGAGTTAATCCAGCATCTTTACCCCCTATGTTGGCTCATAGTTGATAAATACATTTGAATATTTTAAAATGTGCATGAGCACATCTTATTCTTTTTTAGCACATCTTATATGATTCCATGTCTCCCACCCCTATTCATAGTAATTACAGTATAAATAAATATATTTATTTATAAATATAAATACACTATTCACAGTATTTACTAGTATAAATACCATTAGCTGCTACATATATCATTAAAAATGCATCTTTTTTTTACACAATGAATTTTAAAATAAATCTCAGTTTTAAATGTGTGCCTTTTTACATCTGATATTCATATATCATAGTTAAATATATATTCCAGGGTTTGAACTAGGGGAAAAAAAAAGAACAAAATTGTTAACTATACTTCTTTTGTACTCACTTACTTTTCCAGAAGTAAGACATTCTTAAATGAAATGTATTTGTTTCCCCCAACTTTGTAGTAACTATCCCCAATCTATGTAGACAGATACTAACTCTTTAAAATATTTTCAATTATCAGCTGCTTTAATAATGATGAATACTTTTAAAACTAAATGCTGTGCTCAAGCATAATTCATATATTAAATAAGTTTGCTGATTAAGCCCCTTGCTCTGAATACTAGTTTTTACGGTCTATATATCTATATTTCACATGCACATACACACACCACTTAAATCATTTGTACTTTTCCAAAATTTTAATTGATGGAATCTAGCTTTTTTTTTTTTTTTTTAAGATTTATTTATTTATTTATTTGACAGAGAGAAATCACAAGTAGTCGGAGAGGCTGGCAGAGAGAGAGAGAGAGGGAAGCAGGCTCCCTGCTGAGCAGAGAGCCCGATGCGGGACTCGATCCCAGGACCCTGAGATCATGACCTGAGCCGAAGGCAGCGGCTTAACCCACTGAGCCACCCAGGCGCCCAGGAATCTAGCTTTTGATAACAAAATTATCAAATCAGTAAATGTTTTCTGATATGTCTAATGTAAATTATAAAATTGGTTTCACTTTATTATTTTTTCACTTTATTCTTATAATGGAATTAATAACATATCTGTACTTATTATCACGACATGTATTTAAAAGCTAGATTTGAAGAAATAAATAAAAGCTAGATTCCATCAATTAAAATTTTGGAAAAGTGCAAATGATTTAAGTGGTGTGTGTATGTGCATGTGAAATATAGATATATAGACCGTAAAATTAAAACAACTCAACAATAAATTGAATATTCATTGCTCTAAACTATAATTCATGTAGCTGTTCTGTCATCTAATTAGTTACTTGATCAAAACCAATAGTGATAGTTGTACTTGGTATTTTGATATATAATCGAAAGGAAGAATTATGTCCCATGAATATTGAATGTGACTAAAAAGAAGTTTCCTTGTTTTTCTTATTAAAAAAACATGCATCATTTTTCATGACATTTTAAGCATCACCGTTATAACTGAAAAATTTATAAGTGACAGAATACATTCAGATTTCTTCCCTAGGTAGTATATTACTTTAATACAATGACAAGGAATATGAGCAAAGGCAACGTTAAAAAAAAAAAAAGGGGGACTAGCTTACATAATACTAGTAATGTGGCTACATAGAAAAGCCACATGATCTGGAAGATCATGCTTTCATGCATGTTGAGTCAACAGCATATATTTTATTGACTGACCAGAAATACTTTATATCTCTTTCAATATGGGTCTATTTTTTCACCTAAGTGTATCAGAAAAAGATATAAGCATCCCTGAGCATAAACATTTAGAAGGAATAGGTTGAGGGAGCAATGTTTTAAAACAGATTTGTTTTGGAGAGTGGTATCATAGAATATCGTCAGCTTTGAGAATAATGATGAAATATGTTCCCATTAGAAAGTTTCTATTAAGAATTTTTAAATTAAAGAAGATCATATAATATTTGAACTGTTTCTGAAGAAAACGGACTTCTCTACTGAATATGTCTCATATGGTCAAAGACAGATCGAAAGAGGCAGAGAAGCCAACATGGAAAGCAAAAGACCAAATACAGATTTGATACCAACAAAGTGGCCTTTAATAAACCCTACTCTATCAGATGTAGAATTTCTCTACTTCTCCATCTATCACTGTCTACCATACGTTTATATTAATGAGCATCTTGCACACAAACGCTGTGGCAGTTTATATTTTGGAAAAAGAAAGGTGAAGAACTAGTGTCACTCTAGGAAAGGAAATAGCTGTTGAGTACCTAGTCGATACCTGCACTGTATTATAGGATTTACATGTGATATTTACGTTGATCATATTAAGAGGGCATTTATTAAGATGGTATTCGTATATAATGTTTCAGAAAATAAAACAACTATACAAGTTAATTCATGAAAGTGTTTATAGCTAGTTACAGCAAACTAATGACTGACTCCAAAATATTCTGATTTATTGCAGATTATTTTTGAAATATAGTACTCACATACCATTTTAACATAGCTGTTAATCTTCTTAAACTTTACTTTAGGTGTTGAGCATTGAACTCATGAATTATCTTGCAAAAGTCCCTGTCCAGCAATTAGTAATTATTAGAGTAGTTCAAACATATAACATTCATGGAGTGCTTCTTCTGGTCTAGGCACTATTCTTGTGCTTTCATATGCATTGGCTTACTGAATCCAAACAAAACCCCTATGACCTAAATCACTGCTGCTACATTGTGACTTAGGCAACATGCTGTCCTCAGAACAGAATTGCTGGATTTTGTTGTCCTACACAGGGCCTGCATCAGGGGCCTGCTATACCAGAGCTCTGGTGTCCATCAGCATTTGATGGCTGTGCTGGAGGTGATGGTGCCAATCACTGCCCTCGTCCACCACTTCCCAGCCATGTAGTAGCAGGTATCCCTACCTTGTGTGGAAGTAGGTGAGTGGGCATTAGAAGTAGAGACAGAAAAATCCTTTAAGCAAAGGATAAACCGTAAGGGAAGATGGGAACCAGTAAACTGGGCTGAAGATGCATTTCTGGGTCCAATACAGCAGTAAAAGAAACTGCACATATTATAAATAAAAAATAAATATTGGTTACAAGATGAAAAAAAAAAGTCATATGTCATTAGCGCACACATTTTATAATCCAGAAACGAAGATCTCATGAACATACAAACAAAATATATGAAGCATAGTAAAAGGATCTAAGATTCAAAAAAGTGAAGCAAAGAATGGGCAGAAGCCATATTTGAAGAGTTAACGGTGAGAATTTTCCAGTATTCATGAAATATATTAATCCTCGTGTTCAAAAAGTAAAGGCAAATAACAAGCCAAATAAATACCTTATTCCCCCAAAAGATACATTTGCCTGAAAACAAGCAAAGAGAAAGACAATATAACAAGTGGAGCCTGTTATTAGAAACAAATATGAGAGAGTAAACTGAACAAACATATCAGTAATTATACTGTATATAGTGGAATAAAATCCTCAATTACAAGAGAAAGAAAACTGACTTGAATATTAACTGAAAACCATGAGCTTTCTCCAAGAAAGACAATAGATATGAGGCTATGGAAAGGCTGAATATAAATGAATGGACAAATTACTCCATATTTTGTTTGCCTTAAGCATGTTAAAATATTCCACAATTCCATATCTGAAATTCTGAAATCCAAAATTCTTAGTGTACCAAAAATTTAGAAAACAGTTTCAGTTCAAATATTTGACACACTTTTGGCAGAAAACCTGACCTTAACTGACTCAAAGTCATCTTTATGGTCTTTCTTAGGCTTCATAAGATTAAGGTTCATATTGCATAAGATGTATTTATGAATTTCCTAAAGTTCTGCCCATTCCCTAAAGAAAACATTCCATAATATGGAAAGTGTAGGAAGTTGCATTTTATTTACAAATAGTTAATCTACCATCCCCTTCTTAAAATAGTACTATTCTCTGTTGCCTTGATATAGGGCCTGACCGTGCTATTTCTCAGCCATTAGGACGTGACCAGGTAAGACAAATCCCATCTCTAAACAGAACTTCATATCCAAATACAAGTCTGCATTGATTATTTTCTCCTTCTGTGGTACTTCCACTGTAAGCAAGAGAGCAGTATGGACTAGATAGAACCCATTCTTTCAGCCTAGATCCTCAAATTAAAAAAAAAAAAAATGCAGAATTACTGCAAGCCAGCCCATAACTACCAACAATTCTCACCTAAAAGGAGTAAGAAATATTGTTGAAAAACTGTGTGTTCTTTGCTTTGCCATGACTATGCTTTCTATTACCATGCAAAAACAGACTTATAGTAATATATCACATCGTGTTTCTAAAAACCCATCCTAAATAAAAATAAGAATAAAAATCCATCCTATTCTCAGTGCTAAAACATACTGGCCTCAAGAGTTTTGGGTAGGCACGGAGTTTACTCATACCAGTCAAGTCAGTCTTGGCCCAAGTATCTCAGCAGCTTGGTGAACCCCTGGAGAAGGCCCTTCTTTATATCCATCCATGATGGTCTTTACATAGAAAGTAAGGTAAAAACAAAACAAAACAAAACAAAAAACAAACAAACAAAAAAAAAAAAAAAAAAAAAAAAAAACACCAAAAACCATTGAGGGTGTTTTTCAATATACAGAAGAAGGAGAAATTTCTTTTCATTTCCAGAAAATTTCTTTTGCTTATCTTTCTGTCCCCTCCCATTTTCTAGCTATCTCTCCCAGTTCCCAGGACAAAGGAATACCAAATTTGATTTGAAATAATCAGACACCTTGATTTTGCTAGCAGGAGGGACCACTGACTGATTTTAGAAAAGACTCAATTCTGTGTCTTTCATTGGCTTTTCTTAATCATGCTCGAAAACAATGGTTATTGTACGGGTTCCTGAACAGAGCAGAAGGTGATAAGATGTTAGCATTTATGTTGGAGGAAGAAGGGCGTCTCATTTATGTCTTACATATTGAATTGATTTCTTTACTTAGCTTTATCATCACCATTTCTGTTAGGGTTCTTAACACAATAGTAATAATAAAGTGTTATTTTCCCCATTGAACCCTGGAATAAGGAAGGTATGAGTTAAGCATTATTTAGGCGTTTCTGAATATATAAGCATAACATTACTAAAGACATTAAATCCCCATTTAATTCCATCAGGCAAGGGAGTTATTAAAATAATGCATCTCAGAATGTACTGAATAATATAGGAAATATGAGATCTGGAAGGGTTGAAAAACAAGGAAGAAAATTTATAGCCAAATGTAAATTAACGTGGGGTTAATTTACATGTGAGTAAAGTCATGTAAAGCCATGTGAGTAAAGTCACAATCTATTTGGAAGGATAGGATATTACCGTATGCTATTAGACATTTTTAGTGCTGGATTTTAAAAGTCTATGAGGTGGACAAGGAATGGATGGTTAATGATGTAGATATCAAAGCTACTAGAATTGCTCAGGTCAGCAAACAAGGTTAAGAACCATGTATATGAATACTGAAATTCCTCAGTTTAAAAGTCAAAATTAGGATGGAGTGCAATGGTGTTAAATTCACACATTTTCGGTGGGCTATTCGTTAGTAGAATACGAAAATAGACAACAAATCTTATAAAAGTAGGTGTGAGGATTGAAGAGAAAGCAACTGCTAGTGGTTAAGGAATGTGATGGAACGAGTGGTCTTCCTTGAAGACTGCGCAGGTACCAGAATTCTTGGTGAGAACAAGTCTTCAGCAAAGAATTGGTATGTGGGTCCTGAAAAAGGACTGATGGTGACCAGACTCAGTTTATGAAAACAGTTTGCTCTTGAAGGAGTAAGTGTGAGGATTGGTAGGTAACTTGACAACAGAAAACTACTGGGAATTTAACTTGGATGACTTCTTGCCCTTAAACTAGTTAAAATACAAAAGTCATCTTCAATGAGGATTTACTAGATGTACACTTCATAGAATGTACTTGAAATCGAGGGATCTTAGAATCTTGTCCAGCATACTTAGCAAGCACCCAAACATCTATTTTACATTAATTTCTTCTAATTTTATTTGGAGTGGCAAACTATATCCATAGATGTAACTTTAAGAGCTAGGTCTCTTCTCCAGTATCCGTCAACACTCCCTGATCAGCTCAACAACATTTACAAGTTCCTGTGTTATTCTTTGGGATTCTCATTTGTGAGGGAATCTGGACTCATTTAGAGCTATGGGTATTCTTTTGTAATCTCTTTATGTATCATGGGCTTCAATTACATCCTCTACAAGTTTGTCTTAATCTTTCTTTTTCACCAGTCTTCCTAAAAATTTGGAAAGCAAAGTAAGTGTTGGTTGCTCATTTCTTTGTGTATTGTGTATTATACTCCCAGCAGAGACTTTTATGTATATTTTAAAAATTATTTTTGTGGATATGAATATTTTGTTGAAATATCTGTAGAAATATTGAAAGCCTCTGAACTTGTTATGGCTTACTTTGAAAATATCATTATGATATGCATACTCTATTTTGTCCATCATTTATTATGCTTTGAAACTTTTGCTTTTTCTGTATTTTTCCAGAGCCTCATATTTTGAGTTGATTAAGGTTTCCTGTACTAATTTCCTCCTTTTTTTTTGGTAAGTTATTTCCTCATCAGGATCATTGATATATACAACATAAGAACTAATTATTGTAAAAGATTCACACAATATATGTATGCTTCTCTGTATCTGTTTCCTAAAATCTGAAATCTCTCTTCCTAAAAAGTGCTATATAATAGAAGGTATTTTCTGTGGTATTTAAGAATGAAGGCATAGGAGTCAGACAGGTCTGAAGTTGAATTCAGGGGTTTCTGTTTACTGTATGTGAACTTAGTGATACTTAGTAAGCACCAGGAACTTCAATTGTTGATAAAATAGGGACAACAATATATACCTTTTGAGTTGCTGGGACAATTTTATAAAATTATGATATAGAACAATTAATCATATATCTGGCATCTCACAAACATTAATTATACTTTGTTTTTATTGCTATGAAAATATCTTTAAAAATACATGTGCTATGATTTCTTCCCCTGAAATTTATTTTGATTCAGGAATTAGCATTTTTAAAAATTTGCATTTTTAAAAAACCTCACAGCAACACAGAATTTTGGAATCTTGTTTACTTTTTAACACCAATATATTAGAACTTGTTTAGAGTTGCCTTTTTTTGTTTTGTTTTTTTCTGGCTTTAGATATTTCTTAATTTATCTCCTCTTGTTTTTGTTTACTTGTTATTCATTTTACCTCTCTGTTGATGATTGCTATTCTTGTTTTTTCATCATTTGTCTTTTCTTATTTAGCATCAGGGTTTTTTTTTTTTTTCCCTCACTTTTCCATATTATTCTACATGAAATTCCATTATTTTTTTTCCCAAATATCATCTTTATTAGTTTTGAGGTTTTACTACATGTGGGAAAAATCTCCTACATTATTATGACTGGAAGGCAAATTACAATTATATCCTGCTAGTAATGTTTTAATTAAATTGTATATAGCAGGGGTCAGGACCACATAGACTACTTAGAGGACTCTCGAGGGATCAGCAAAGATCCGTTCATGACAAATGATTTTATAGTTAGTGCAGACAAATATCATTGTGAAGATGATACCTGGCTAGTGTTTCTTTCTTCTTCTAAACATCTATTTGTTTTTACTATTTATGCCATTAAACTTCATTTACTGAATGCACTAAACACTAAATACTAAAAATACCAATACACTAAAATGTTAATACTTAGAATTTTGTGGAAATAAGTAACATTGTAATCTATTTTATTTTATTTTTTAAAAATCATTTATTTATTTGAGAGGAAGAGAGCACATGCACACACGTAGGCGTAGCAGATTACCCTCAACCCAGGAGCCCAACCCAGGCTCTATCACAAGGTTCATGAGATCATGCCCTGAGCAAAAACCAAGAGTCATTCACTTACCAATGGGCCACCCAGGTGCCCTAGTAACATTTTAATTCACTAATTAATTAATTTTTAAAAAGATTGTATTTATTTATTTGAAAGAGAGATGGCACAAGCAGGGGGAGCAGGCAGGGGGAGCTGCAAGCAGGGGGAGAGGGAGAAGCAGGACCCCTACTAAACTTGGAGCTCCATCCTGGAATCATGACCTGAGCTGAAGGTAGATGCTTAACCGACTAAGCCACCCAGGCACTCCACATGTTAATCTAAATAAACAAAATGTAACCCTGACTAAACTTAGAGTGAGTGGGAAATACAAGTAGTTCTAGGTTATGCTATTCTACAATAAGCATTCTTGGAAGTCAGGCAGCGTGAATTCTGTGATCAGTGACTGTGGGTCCACGAGGTTCTTCTCCGTTTTTGATTTTTCCCATTTTACAGCAGCATTTGCTTCTCTGAAAGAAAGATAACTAGAGAGTGATGTTCCAGTAGTCAGTGCTTTTGGCTCACAGGTTTTGTGATGAGATATCAAGTGGTTCAGTCAACCCAGCTACTAGAAGTTGGGAAATATGCAAGAGCACATGGGTATTTGAGAACTAGGGGATATCCCAGCCCCATTAATCTTTATCAGACTTTTCAGTTTCCTTCTATTATCAGTTGGCTTGGAATTTTTCAAGGTGATAGCCCAACTGTATCATTTGCTTTTCCTGAATCTATTAAGATGCTCAAAAATGATATATATATGTATATATACATATATATAACACATATATTATATATGTATGTTTTTCATTTTTCTGTTTGTCTAAGTAATTAAATAAATTGATTTTATAACAGTGATTCTTCCTGTCACTCTGTGTTCATATCATTATTAAAATATATCACTGGATATGGCTTGCTAATATGTTAACATTTTTCCTGTTTGCTCATATAATAGGTTAGTTTGTAATTTTATGTCCATGCAATGGTTCTTCAGATTTTATTTTTTTTTATTTTATTATTTTTTTTTAAAGATTTTATTTTGACAGATAGAGATCACAAGTAGGCAGAGAGGCAGGCAGAGAGAGGAGGGGAGGAAGCAGGCTCCCTGCTGAGCAGAGAGCCCAATTCGGGGCTGGATCCCAGGACCCTGAGGTCATGACCTGAGCCGAAGGCAGACGCTTTAACCCACTGAGCTACCCAGGCACCCCCAGATTTTAATTTCAAAATTATTTTGGCTCACTGTAGCAGAGTTTCCTCTTGGTTTTTTTTTGTTGTTGTTGTTGTTGTTATTTTGTTCCCTAGAAAAGTTTACATATGATTGGTGAAATATTCTCTTTATATATGAATAATTCATAAGATAAGCTATTTTGGAACAGAATTTGTTTAGGTTAAAATTCAATTTTTAAAAAAATATACAGCAAAGTTTTCAAATTTTCTACAATTTTCCCCTTCCATCACCATTTAAATCTAAGTTTACTGCTAAGAAAGTTGTTCTAGAATGCTATGATTCTTGAAATGTCTACAGAATTTATAGGGATATTGTGGTTTTTACTCTTGATAGGTAACATGTTTTCTTTCTTGATTAAACCCGCAGTGTTCTTTTCCTGTGTGTATGTGTGTGTATGTTCAAACAATCTTAAATACTATTCATTTATTTTGTAAGAATGTACCCCTCGTCCAAAGTAACTATGTTTTAAAAAACTGGGGGCCAAAAATTCTACAAAAACCTTTTCAGTTCAACCTAATAAAAATGATTTCCAGAAAATATTCCAAACTATTAAATCTGTCTTAAGAGGTCCAGATTCTAAAGCATTCCTAAGGCATGATGTTTTGGAAGACATGCTTCTACTGCTGTTGTGTGATACTTTTGTTTGTTTTCTTTTATGATGATGATGATGATGTTCAATTAGCCAAAATATTTGAAAACATGTTTATTTTCAATTTTAACCTTTTCAATGAACAACTGTTGCCTTTAGAGATTTCCTTACTGTATGTTCATTTTATATATACTTAATTATTATCTTTATCATCATAATTTGCTTTCATTCTTTAGGCTTACTTATGTACTTTTACCTGATTTGGGGCGGTAACTTGTTATTAGCCATTAATTTCTACTATGTGCACTTAATGCTGTAAATTTCCTACTGACCACTGTTTTAACCTGAATTGGAAAAGATCTTATATAATACATATTCATTTTTTGAAATTTATGCTCATTTAAAAAACTATGTAATTTTCCAAAAGGATACCAGTGAATTAAAAAACTTCAGTAAAGCTAGTATCTATTTCAAAAATTTTCTCTTTAACAATACCTCATAAATTTGATTTCTAATTATATATTTAATAATAGTATATTATTATGGAAGCACCCCCAAGTGTACATCAACTGAAAAATGAGTAAAGAAGAGGTGGTATGTATATGTGTGTGTGTGTGTATATATATATATATGGATAGATAGATAGATATAGAGATATATATACCTGTATAGATACAGATAGAGATATAAAGGAGGTGGCGTATATATACACCACCTCTTTTTTATTAACATTCTATTATACTAATATTTCATTATTGTAGTATTCCATTTAATATATATATATATATAGTATTACTCAGACATTAAAAAAGAACGAAATCTTGCCATTGCAATGACATGGATGGAGCTAGAAGAGTATTGTGCTAAATGAAATAAATCAATCAGAGAAATACAAATACCAAACAATTCCACTCATATGTGAAATTTAAAAAAAAAAGAATTGAGCAAACGGAAAAAAAGGAAGAGAGAGAGGCAAACCCAGAAACAGACTCCTAACTGCAGAGAACAAACTGGTGGTTACAAGAGGGGAGGTGAGTGGGGGACGAGTGAAATAGGTGAGGGGGATTCAGGAGGGCAGCTGTGATGAGCACCAGGAGTTGTATGGAAGCGCTGAATCGCTCCATTGTACACCTGAAACTAAGATTACACTGCATGTTAACTAACTGCAATTTAAATGAAAACTTAAAAAATATATTAGGCCTGCTCTTTGAATTCCTGAGAAGATTATATAGGGGAAAAGAATATCTGTTTTTTAAAACAAAAAGCTCAACAATATTAATAGTTTAATTCTCTATTTAGAAATGCATATCTCAATGAAAAACCAGTTAGGATTTTCAAAATAAATAATATTTCATAAAACATGTTAAGAATTACTCAAATACATATATTAGACATATGTAAATATAATTCTATATTTAAATCCACTAATATAAATGCTTCCAGATTTCTAATATTATGTTACAGACAATATATATTTATTTATTTACTTTTTAAAGATTTTATTTATTTGTTTGACAGACAGAGATCACAAGTAGGCAGAGAGGCAGGCAGAGAGAGAGGGGGGAGAAAGCAGGCTCCCTGCTGAGCAGAGAGCCCGATGCGGGGCTCGATCCCATGACCTGAGATCATGATCTGAGCTGAAGGCAGAGGCTTAACCCACTGAGCCACCCAGACCCCCTACTATAGACCATATTTAAAGTAAGTTATTAAAAAAAATAAGTTATATATGTTGATATTAATCAGATCAGTGACTGATAAACTTTTTTTAATGCAGACTTAAAAAATATTGTTGACTAGCATATTGTAACAGTCTTTGTGTGTGCATTCACATTACTTTAAAATTAAATACCTAAAGAGAAATAGTAAGTTTTTAATAACCTATTCATCATTTACTATCAACTTATTTTGTTATATATGTCATGTTTATTTTTATTTTCCACACTCTGAAGGTACTAAGTTGCACATCTGCTATCTAAATATTTTCATTGAAGTGCTGCTGAAATTGAAATCATTTCTACTCGTAGATACTAAAATATCAGCTGCTTCTGGTTAGTTAATTGAACTAGTGATTATTCTTGAACATGTGGGTTGGTTGTTTTCTGCCTGAAATAATTACCCAATGAAGCTTACACTAAGGCTATCAGCAGGAAGCTAACAATTGGGGTGTTGGTGAGAAGAATGTACATAACACTTCTGTGTCTGCTGCCAGATGGAGAAGCAGATGGGTGTGTAATACATTCAAAACTAACTACATGACCTCAAATCTTCTCAGTATCTATTACCAACAAGGTCAAGGTTTTTGAAAATCAAATATTCCAACCAATAAATTACTAAAAATTTGCTATGAACAAGTTTCTGCTTAAAAGTCTGTATTTTTACCTGCAAAATCATGATTGAACTAAATAGTACATTTGTTGCCTAAAATGTGTAGCAGTATTAATTCTTATTAATACATATGACTAAATAAACAGGTACTTACTAAAAAAGAAATGGTTATGTCTTAGTGTTTCACCTTTATATTATTCCCAGGGTAAAGATTTAAATAATTTTAGTACAATTATTCTTCTAGACTATGGTAAAAAGAGGTTTTAACTTAAAGACCAATTTATATTTGTTCAATGTGTATGAGGGTATAGGCACATCTATTATCCCTATGTATCTAAATATATGACTTGTTATTGTACTAGGCTGTCTTAGAAAAAAAGTTCAAATATTTCCAACTACTTGTTTAACATACCTGTTGGAATTTTAATCTTAATTATATGAAAACATTATTTAATTCAAATTAAAACAAAGTACATTCATTTCTGAATATTCTTAGTTATCCATCAGTTTTTCCTCAGGCATATTGTTATTACAAAGGAAAATTAAAACTATAGAAGAATGTGTTCATGTCACTGATCTGAAAAGGTATGTTAATCATAATACGCTGAACATAGCACTCAGAACATACATTTACAATCACAATAATACCTGCTACGGTATTTTCCCGTGTTTGTCATGCTATTATTTACATTTGTTAAATGTAATTACTGCATTGTACTTTGTGTCACAAACATATAAATGCTTTAATTCTTCAAAGTTTTATTTACCAAATTGGAAAATAGTGAAGGAATCATAACAAATCCAATTGACATTAGTGCCATAAATTCATACCATAAGCATAGTATTCAAAGAGCAGATATTTGCTAACAAATGAACTTGTGAAATTTGTTTTATATAATCACATATTAAGGAAAAGTTCAAATAAGTCAGTAACTTTTAAAAGTGGGAGGTTTACTTTTGCATTGTTGATCTATTATTCCTAATCCTAAGAGAACGCACAATACTATGAAGAGGCTTGATATGTATCTTCAAAGTTATTGACAGACATAGCCAAAAAATTGCAACGTTTTCTGGCAGTACTTGTCAATCAAATCACACTACTGCATAATGACACTAGATGTAAAACACTATTATTACTTTGCTGTGAGATCAGATATTTTATTTTGCATGTGAACAGAAGTGGAAGACCAAAACATATCCAGCTTCTGGCATGTGTTGTGTATATACAAGGGATAAATGTTAATGCTTTTTTATTCTTTCAGAAGTAAAACCCAAAGCTCAGGACTTTTGGTTTTAGTTCTCATGTGTAAAGGGCTTGCAAATTTTCTTTCCCATCTTTGCAACAAGAAAAATCGGACAAACAATGTCCTTAACTTTTCTTGGCCCTATCAGAAAGACTGGGCTTACAGGGCAAAGTACAGCCTTGAAATTCAGGGAAAGAGAGAAGAAAATCCAGAGAATTACAGCCAAGATCTGCTTACCTAGAGAAGTAATTGTCAGACCCACAATCTAGTAAGAACACTTACGCAGTATTTTGCTTAATTACTGGAGGTTTAATGTGGTTTTACATGAACATGAGTAATTTATGGGGAATGAGGTCCCGAAGGCCCCTCACTTCCATGGGTTTTAGCTCAAGGATGCCTACTTCTTTCTTATGTTAAAGATTTGGGTAAGATCTCCTTATGGCCTGGCCAAGTGTAAGAGGAGAGTAATCCTTGTAAATATGTCTAGAGCCATCTCCATTAACAAAGACCTACTATCAGGGGAAAAACACTACCAGAGCATTATTCAAGGTGGGGGAAAGGTATTCCTCTAACTCCAACCTCTGTAGTCTTCCTGTCTTACTAAAGAGGGAAGGAGCTAAAACTATATAAGAAGAAACATTTGTGAAGTTCAGAAGCTAAAAACAGGCCTACAAAATGACAGAGATTTGGTCATAAGATTTTAGAACATTCCCCCTCCATTCTACACCCACGTGATTCCAATAGACAATAGTGGATTAGAGGTGAAAGACCAGCAAGACACAGACTCTTTGTGAAAAATCACATATGGAAGTCCAAAGTCTCCAGCATCTATAGAAACAGCAATCATTAAACAAAGTCAAACTCCTAGTCAAATACACAAAAATCCTCACAGGATAGGCTTCCTTATCTCAGTTGCTATTACCATGTGTCTGGCATTCAACAAAAAAATTGCAAGGAATACAAAAAGGCAAAAAACAAAAAACAAAACACTGTGTGAAGATACAAAGTAAGTATTAGAAACCAGATTCATATATGAAACAGATGTTGGAATTACATGATAGAAAATTTAAAGTAACTAGGATTAATATGCTAAGAACTCTACAGGTAGAAGGGTAATGTAAACAGGGAGATAAAATTTCTATGAAAGAGTCAAAGGAAATGTCAGAAAATAAAGACAATTACAAAAATGAAAAATGAGTTTCATGAATTTACAAGTAGATACACACTGCCAAGTACACAATTTTTGAGTCTGAGACGGTAACTATTAACTTCTCAAACTAAAATGCAAAGAAAAAGTTAACTAAAAAACAAAAAGAAAAACAAGACAAACAACAAAAACAAAAACAGAAAAGATCATCCAAGAATGGGACAATTTCAAAAGATGTAACATACACCTAATTAAGATACCAGAAGAATAAGAGAGAATGGAGAAGAACCATTTGAATGGGTGATGTCTGGGGCACTCTAAAATCAATAACACACCAAATCACAGAGAGTCGAAGCTCAGAGAACATCAAGGAACTTAAGACAAACAAAAACACACTACATCTAGACATATAATATTCAAATTATAGAAATCCATATCAAAGAGAAAATTTCAAACTAAAATACAAGAGATAAACACCTTACCTACAGAGAAAAGGAATAGAAATCACAATGGACTACTCATCAAAAGCCATATAAACAATAAAAAGTGAAATAGTTCAAGTGTTGGGAAAAAACAAGAATAATATGTCAAGTGGAACTATCCTTCACAGTGAAGAAGAAATAGAAAATATTTTTTTTTTTTCTAATTTTATTTTTTATTTTTTTATAAACATATATTTTTATCCCCAGGGGTACAGGTCTGTGAATCACCAGGTTTACACACTTCACAGCACTCACCAAATCACATACCCTCCCCAATGTCCATAATCCCACCCCCTTCTCCCAAACCCCCTCCCCCC
>NC_081574.1:9869280-9876042 GCF_022355385.1 Mustela nigripes | reverse complement strand
ATGTTGCATCACCACTTCCTCATATCAGGGAGATCATATGATAGTTGTCTTTCTCTGCTTGACTTATTTCGCTAAGCATGATACGCTCTAGTTCCATCCATGTTGTTGCAAATGGCAAGATTTCATTTCTTTTGATGGCTGCATAGTATTCCATTGTGTATATATACCACATCTTCTTGATCCATTCATCTGTTGATGGACATCTAGGTTCTTTCCATAGTTTGGCTATTGTGGACATTGCTGCTATAAACATTCGGGTGCATGTGTCCCTTTGGATCACTACATTTGTATCTTTAGGGTAAATACCCAATAGTGCAATTGCTGGGTCATAGGGCAGTTCTATTTTCAACATTTTGAGGAACCTCCATGCTGTTTTCCAGAGAAAATATTTTAAGACAAACAAAAATGGAGACTTCATCATCAGCTGACCTTCTGATTTTTTAAAAAAATTTAAATGGAAGGAAAATTATTTAGTTCAGTAACCTGGATCTACATAAAAAAGAAATATTAAGATAAAATTTGTTTATTCTTAATTAATCTAAAATATAACTGTTTAAAATACTAGTGTGTGATTATAGCATACTGATAAGTGAAATGAATGAGAGCAATATCATAAGGGCCAAGGGGGAGGAACTGGAAGGACTCCATTATAAGATGTGTGCAGGCCAAGTGGGGCAACACTATTTGCAGGTTAACACAGATCACTAAACTCAAGGCAGCCATGCAGTTTTTAAAGGAAGTAAATTGAAATAATAAGAAATGACATAAATGGAATCATAAAATAATTAAAGTATGAGAAGGGTGAAAAAGAGGTGCCCAGAATGAATAGAAAACAGATATAAATATGGTAGATACCAATCAAAACATATTAACAATCAGTTTAAATGTGAAAGATTTAAATACAGGTGTTGAGAGAGAGAACTAGGGGCACCCGGGTGGCTCAGTCTGTTAAGTGTCTGCCTTCGGCTTAGGTCATGATCCCAGGGTCCTGGGATGGAGCCCCATGTCAGGCTCTCTGCTCAATGGGGAGTCTGCTCTTCCCCTCTCCCTCTGCCTCTCCCCTCTCCTTACGCATGCTCTCTCTCTTAAATATATACAATCTTTAAAAAAATTAAAGAACTAATCAAAAGTATAAAAAAGACAACTGTATGTTATCTACAAAACATCCTCTAAAGATAAGGAATCTGATTAGGTGTAAAGTGATGGATGAAGACATGTTATGGTAGCACTAATCAAAAGAAAGTTGGACTAGTTATATGCATTTCAGACAAAATAGACATCAGAACAAGAAAAATTATGGGTGACAAAGAAAGGTATTACAAAATAGTAAAGAAGGTCTAACAATCCTAAATATATATGCATTATATATATATAAATATATATGCATTTAAGGACAAAGCATCAAAATATCTAGAATAAACACTGTCAACTTACTGTAATTCATAAATCAAGTATTCAGAAAATCTATCTCATGAAAGACAGAATTGGCCCGAATAATACTGTCAATCAATTTATCTAATTGAGTATTCTAAAAATAGTCCATCCAAAGAACAGAATATAAATTCTTCTCAAATTTGCATGAAATAGTCACAAAACCAGATTACATTCAGGGCCATAAACCACACCTTAACAAATTAAATCAAACAATAAATATTCTTAGATCACAATGAAGTCAAACTATAAATCAACAATAGAAGCCTACCTGGAAAATCCTCAAATATTTGTAAAAACACAATTTTTTAACAATACAGAGGTCAAAGAAATGTCAAGAAAATTTTAAATATTCTTAACAAAATGTAAATAGGATGCATCAAAAATGTGCTGAATGCAGCAAAAAAGCAGTGCTTAGAGGGAAATTTAAAGCATTAAATGCATATGTTAAAGTGTAGGAATAACTTAAACTGTCAGTTTAGGAAACCAGAAAAAGAAGACTAATGTAAGCCTAGAGCAAGCAGAAGAAAAGAAACAATAATTCTGAAATGAGCAGGAATTAATAAAATTGAAATTATGAAAACAATAGAGAAAAATCAACCAAAGCAAAATCTGCTACTTTGAAAAGATCACTAAATTTGATAATCCTCTAGCTAGGCTAAACAAGAAAAAAGAGAAGATGTAGAAGGAAGGAAGGAAGGATGGATGGATGGAAGGAAGGAAAAGAGAAGATGCAAATTAAAAATGCCAGAAATAAAAGTCAACAGCACATATACCATGGGATTTAAAAAGATAACATAGGAGGGAACCTGGGTGGCTTAGTCGTTAAGCATCCGGTTCTTGATTTTGGCTCAGGGTGGTGAGCCAATTCTGCTTTCAGGATCTCAGAGTGCTGAGATCAAGCCTGGAGTCTGGCTCTGTGCTGGGCATGGAGCCTGCTTAAGAGTCTTACTTTCTTTCTCCTCGCACTACCTCTCTCTCTCCCTCTCAAGACAAAAACAAAAATAAAATGGAAGAGATAACACAGGAATACTATAAACAATAATTTTATGTCCACAAGTTTGGTAATTTAGATAAATGCAATAATTTGTGAAACACACAAACTACCACAAGTCTCAGAAAGACAAAGAGATAAAATGGAGACTGTTCTATTTATTAGAGAAACTCAGTTCAATTCAACCAACCATTTAAGGAAAAAAATGAAACCAATTTTCAACAATCACTTAAGTCAATAGAATTAGAGAATTCACTCTCTAATTTATTCTATAAGGTTAGTAATATCCTAACACCAAAACCAGATAAACACCTTATAAGGTAGAAAAACTATACATTAAGACCTTATAAGACACATCTATATATCTCATAAATGTAGATAAAAGGTGAATTAATTCATTCAATGAAATATTAACATATCAAATCCAATAATGTATAAAAATTACATACTATGGCAAAGGGAGATTTATTCCAGGTTCAATATGTGAAAATCCATCAACGCAATACACTGCTAGTGTCATCTTTAGTCCATCAAAGACTAAAGAAAAAAAGTAGTATGACCATAGAAATTGATGCAGAAGAAAAAAACCTCACAAAGTGTAAAAATCTTAATCATCTCTGCAAAGCAGGAATAAAGGAGAACATCTTCAACTTTATAACAAAATCTATTTAAAAAAAACCCAAATAGCTTCATATTTAATGGTGAGAAACTGGACATTTTCAACTACGACTGGGAACAAGGGAAGGATGTTTTCTCTCATTACTTCCATTTGATGGTATATAAAAACCCCAGTTAGTGCAACAAACCAACCACACAAAAGGAAATAAATGGTCTGCAGATTGAAAAGGAAGATAATAAACTGTCTGTATTCACAAATAATTTTGTTGTTTTTTAAAAAAATCCCAAAGAATTAATAACTCACAGAACTCATAAGTGAGTAGAAGAAGATGGTAAGATACAAAATAAGTATACAAATAACAATTTTATTTTCTTTCCAGCAAAAACAATTAGAAGATTTAAGACGTGAACCAACTTTATCAAAGACATACAGATGACAACAGACAAATGAAAAGGTGCTCCACATCCCTCATCATCAGGGAAATGCAAATCGGAACCACAATGATATATCACCTCATGTCTGTCAGAATGGTTAGAATCAGTAACACAAGAAACAAGCGTTGGTGAGGATGTGGAGACAACAGAAGCCTCATGAGCTGCTGAAGGGAATGCAAACTGGTGCAGCCACTCTGGAAAACAGTATGGAGGTTCTTCAAAATATTGAAAATTGAATTACAATATGATCTGGTAATGGAATTATTGAGTATTTACCCAAAGAATACTAAAACACTAATTTGGAAAGATATATGCACCCTATGTTCCTTGCAGCATGATTTACAGTGGCCAGATTATGGAAGCAGGACAAGTATCCATCAGTAAATGAATGCATAAAGAAAATGTGGTGTACACACATACACACACACACACACACACACACACACACACACACAGTGGGAAATAAGTGAGTCAGAGAAAGACAAATACCATCTGATTTCATTCATATGTAGAATTTAAGAAACAAAACAAACAAATGGAGAGGAAAAAAAAAAGAGACAAACCAAAAGACAGATTCTTAACTATAGAGAATGAACTGATGGTTACCAGGGGAAAGATAAGTGGAAGGATGTGTGAAATAGGTGAAGGGGATTAAATGTATACTTAACTTGATGAGCACCGAGTACTATGTACAGTTTTTGAATGATTATATTGTACACCTGAAATTAATATAACATTATATATTAACTATACCGAAATTAAAATAATATATTTTTAAAATACCATTTATAATAGTACTCCAACACTGAAATTCTTAACGATAATAAATTTCACAAAATGTATACGGGAAATGTATGCAGAAACTATAAGATACTGCTGAAAAAACTCAAAGAAGATCTAAATAAATGGACATTTATTACATAGCTATGGATTGGAAGACTCAATATTATTAAGGTATCAATTTTCTTAACTTGATCTATAGATTCAACTCAATCTCAATGCAAAAAGACCTAGTATAGCCAACACAATACCGAACAAGAAGAACAAATTTGGAAGACTCATATACAAAATTTTAAGAATTACTGTAAGCTATAGTTATTAAGATAATGTGACATTAGAAAGTTCAAAATAAATAACTGAACAGAGAGAGCAGCAAAATAAGACATAAAACGTCGTCAACTGATCATTCCTAAGTAGTAAAGGGAATTCAATCACACAATGATAGGCTTTTCAACATCAGCCGAGTGATTAAATGTCCATATGGAAAAAAACCCACCTCGAAGCAGAACTTACACAAAAATTTGTTCGGCATGTAGCAAAAACTGAACAAGTATAAAACGTCATGATAAAAATGTGAAACATAATGAGGAAAATCTCCTTGATTTTGTGACCTTGACCTTGACCTTGGCTTTGTGAGTTTTCTAATATAATAGTAGCATAATCAATGAACAAAAATTTGAAACATTACATTAATAGAAAACATTTAAATATGCATCTTCAAATAGTACTAGCAAAAGTATGAAGCAGAAAGTCATAGAGTGGAAGAAAGTATTTTCAAAAAAAATATGTATCTATTGCAAAATAATGATTTTGTATCTAAAACTTATCAGGAACTCTTCAAACTCAGGAATAAGAAGAGTGACAAAATATTTTAAAAGCGCAAATGTCCTGAACAGATACCAAAACAAAGAAGATATACAAATAGAAAACAATAATATGAAAAGATATTCTATTTTTTCAATTAGGAAATTACAAATTAAAACCACAATGACATGCTACAACATACCCCTTTGAACGGCTAAATAAGAAAAAAAAAGGGCGCCTGGGTGGCTCAGTTGGTTGAGCAACTGCCTTTGGCTCAGGTCATGGTCCTGGAGTCCTGGGATCGAGTCCCGCATCGGGCTCCCAGCTCCATGGGGAGTCTGGTCTTCTCGCCTCTCATGTTCTCTCTCACTGTCTCTCTCTCAAATAAATAAATAAATAAATAAATCGTTTAAAAAAAGGATAGAAAGAAAAGACAATAGCAAATGCTTATGAGGGTATGGAGCAACAGGAACTCTCATTCCCTGCTTGTGGAAATGCAAAATGAAACAGATGCTTTGGAAGACAGTTTGGCAGTTTCTTACAAAGTTAAGCATAGACTCACCATATAATATGGTAATACTACTCTTGGGAAATTGCTGGAGTAGTTTTGAAACTTCTGCACCTACACAAACCTGCAGACAAATGTTTATAGAAGCTATATTTATAATAACCAAACACTAGAAGAAACCAAGATGTCCCTCATATGTGAATGGATAAATAAACTGTGATATACTTCAAAACAGACCATTACTTGATAAACATTTTATAAGAGCTAACAAGGCACAATAACACTGGGTAAATTAAAAATGCATTCTTCTGAGTGAAAGCATCCTGCCTGAAAACGAAACAAAACAAAACTATATGATTCCAATTACATGATATTCTGAAAACATCAATACTATAGTTATGGTAAACAAATCAGTGGCTGCCTGTTCAGAAAGATGAACAGGTTGAGTAAGCAAAGGCCAGGACATTTTTTCTTAGAAGAGTGAAATTACTATCTATAACACTGGAATGGTGCCTATAAGACATTAAACAATATTATTTATGAATCATTCAGGAAAAAAATTCAATAAGATTTAATAGGATAGATGTGTGTTTATATTTCAACATTTAAAAATATATTTAATGTATTTTGAAATGCCAAGGTTTCCATTAGGACAACTCATGAAAATGATCTGAGAACTGTCATTAGTTAATAATTGCTTAAAATTGCAATATTCTATCAATTTATCAACCGCACATGTTTTTACATTTTTAACGTCTGTGACATTAAATTGAATCTTATAATGGATAGCATGTCATACTCTAATTGGCAAGATTTTTCTTCCTCAGTGGAATATGTAAAAGGATACATATAAAAATGTAAGGAAATGAAGCATTTTGCTTATTAGACTTTGCTTTATTTTGTGTATGAATTTTTTCCCAAAGTAATTAAAGAAAAAGTATAACAGCAAAAAAAGTTATAGTTAGCCTCACTCCAGATGTTCTATTTTTAGTATCTTTAAAGTGATTGTTCTTGGGGCACCTGGGTGGCTCAGTGGGTTAAAACTTCTGCCTTCGGCTCAGGTCATGATCTCAGGGTCCTGGGATCGAGCCCCACATTGGGCTCTCTGCTCAGCGGGGAGCCTGCTTCCTCCCTCTCTGCCTGCCTCTCTGCCTACTTGTGATCTGTCTGTCAAATAAATAAAATCTTTAAA